>NC_133331.1:214203581-214478581 GCF_042186555.1 Aquarana catesbeiana | reverse complement strand
CATGAATAATCAAAAGTGCTAATTTTAAAGGCTTATATGCAAGTTATTGTCATAAAAAGTGTTTGGGGACCTGGGTCCTGCCCCAGGGGACATGGATCAATGCAAAAAAAAGTTTTAAAAACGGCCGTTTTTTCAGGAGCAGTGATTTTAATAATGCTTAAAGTCAAACAATAAAAGTGTAATATCCCTTTAAATTTCGTACCTGGGGGGTGTCTATAGTATGCCTGTAAAGGGGCGCATGTTTCCTGTGTTTAGAACAGTCTGACAGCAAAGTGACATTTGGAAGGAAAAAACTCATTTAAAACTACTCGCGGCTATTGCATTGCCGACAATACACATAGAAGTTCATTGATAAAAACGGCATGGGAATTCCCCCCAGGGAAACCCCGAACCAAAATTTAAAAAAAAAAAAATGACGTGGGGGGGTCCCCCTAAATTCCATACCAGGCCCTTCAGGTCTGGTATGGATATTAAGGGGAACCCCGGCCAAAATTAAAAAAAAAAAATGACGTGGGGTTCCCCCTAAATTCCATACCAGACCCTTCAGGTCTGGTATGGATTTTAAGGGGAACCCCGCGCCAAAAAAAAAAAAAAAAAAACGGCGTGGGGTCCCCCCAAAAATCCATACCAGACCCTTATCCGAGCACGCAACCTGGCAGGCCGCAGGAAAAGAGGGGGGGACGAGAGTGCGGGCCCCCCCCCTCCTGAACCGTACCAGGCCACATGCCCTCAACATTGGGAGGGTGCTTTGGGGTAGCCCCCCAAAACACCTTGTCCCCATGTTGATGAGGACAAGGGCCTCATCCCCACAACCGTGGCCGGTGGTTGTGGGGGTCTGCGGGCGGGGGGCTTATCGGAATCTGGAAGCCCCCTTTAACAAGGGGACCCCCAGATCCCGGCCCCCCCCTGTGTGAAATGGTAAGGGGGTACTTACCCCTACCATTTCACTAAAAAACTGTCAAAATAGTTAAAAATGACAAGAGACAGTTTTTGACAATTCCTTTATTTAAATGCTTCTTCTATCTTCCTTCATCTTCTTCTTCTTCTGGTTCTTCTGACTCTTCTGGTTCTTCCTCCGGCGTTCTCGTCCAGCATCTTCTCCGCGGCGTCTTCTATCTTCTTCTCCTCGGGCTGCTCCGCACCCATGGCATTGGGGGGGAGGCTCCCGCTCTTCTCTTCATCTTCTTCTTCATCCTCTTCTCTTCTTCATCTTCTTCATCTTCATCTTCTCTTCTTTTCTTCTGCGGGCCGCTCCGCATCCATGCATGGAGGGAGGCTCCCGCTGTGTGACGGCGTCTCCTCGTCTGACGGTTCTTAAATAACGGGGGGCGGGGCCACCCGGTGACCCCGCCCCCCTCTGACGCACGGTGACTTGACGGGACTTCCCTGTGACGTCACGGGGAATGCCACAGGGAAGTCCCGTCATGTCCCGTGCGTCAGAGGGGGGCGGGGTCACCGGGTGGCCCCGCCCCCCGTTATTTAAGAACCGTCAGACGAGGAGACGCCGTCACACAGCGGGAGCCTCCCTCCATGCATGGATGCGGAGCGGCCCGCAGAAGAAAAGAAGAGAAGATGAAGATGAAGAAGATGAAGAAGAGAAGAGGATGAAGAAGAAGATGAAGAGAAGAGCGGGAGCCTCCCCCCCAATGCCATGGGTGCGGAGCGGCCCGAGGAGAAGAAGATAGAAGACGCCGCGGAGAAGATGCTGGACGAGAACGCCGGAGGAAGAACCAGAAGAGCCAGAAGAACCAGAAGAAGATGAAGGAAGATAGAAGAAGCATTTAAATAAAGGAATTGTCAAAAACTGTCTCTTGTCATTTTTAACTATTTTGACAGTTTTTTAGTGAAATGGTAGGGGTAAGTACCCCCTTACCATTTCACACAGGGGGGGTCCGGGATCTGGGGGTCCCCTTGTTAAAGGGGGCTTCCAGATTCCGATAAGCCCCCCGCCCGCAGACCCCCACAACCACCGGCCACGGTTGTGGGGATGAGGCCCTTGTCCTCATCAACATGGGGACAAGGTGTTTTGGGGGGCTACCCCAAAGCACCCTCCCAATGTTGAGGGCATGTGGCCTGGTACGGTTCAGGAGGGGGGGGGCCGCACTCTCGTCCCCCCCTCTTTTCCTGCGGCCTGCCAGGTTGCGTGCTCGGATAAGGGTCTGGTATGGATTTTTGGGGGAACCCCACGCCGTTTTTTTTTTTTTTTTGGCGCGGGGTTCCCCTTAAAATCCATACCAGACCTGAAGGGTCTGGTATGGAATTTAGGGGGAACCCCACGTCATTTTTTTTTTTTAATTTTGGCCGGGGTTCCCCTTAATATCCATACCAGACCTGAAGGTCCTGGTATGGAATTTAGGGGGACCCCCCCACGTCATTTTTTTTTTTTTAAATTTTGGTTCGGGGTTTCCCTGGGGGGAATTCCCATGCCGTTTTTATCAATGAACTTCTATGTGTATTGTCGGCAATGCAATAGCCGCGGGTAGTTTTAAATGTGTTTTTTCCTTCCAAATGTCATTTTGCTGTCAGACTGTTCTAAACACGGGAAACATGCGCCCCTTTACAGGCATACTATAGACACCCCCCAGGTACGAAATTTAAAGGGATATTACACTTTTATTGTTTGACTTTAAGCATTATTAAAATCACTGCTCCTGAAAAAACGTCAGTTTTTAAAACTTTTTTTTGCATTGATACATGTCCCCTGGGGCAGGACCCGGGTCCCCAAACACTTTTTATGACAATAACTTGCATATAAGCCTTTAAAATTAGCACTTTTGATTTCTCCCATAGACTTTTAAAGGGTGTTCCGCGGCATTCGAATTTGCCGCGAACACCCCAAATTGTTCGGTGTTCGGCGAACTTGCGAACAGCTAATGTTCGAGTCGAACATGAGTTCGACTCGAACTCGAAGCTCATCCCTAATGGTGACCAGGTTGTCAAAATTAAGCATATGGTCAGAACTCTCTAAAGGAATTGCTGAATTCATCTTCTGCAAGGGCCATCTATTCTGGCAATGTCTAGTCTTCTATTTAGGGCCTTCACAAGCCAATCAATCCTCTCCAGTCTCTTCTGAACAGGAAAATGAGGATGACCTTTGTCCAGATTGGTAAGGTTGGTGAAATGCCTTTAAATAGAAGTGAAGCTTTGCAAGTATTTGAAGTCCCTCAAGAGGACAGCTTGACAATTCTCTTATGTTGGATGGATCAAGTGCTCATTCTACAAGATTGGAGTATGTTGTCACAGTAGGATGTGAAAGTTAGGCACTTTTGAACTGAAAGATGTTCAGGGGTTGGGATCGCCCCTCTGGTCAGTGTGTGTCCCTTGTGGGATTGGCCATATACATGTCCTTACCATCAGAAGATGTTGTGGCCTTAAAAGACAAATGCTATCACTGCATTTTTCTTGATCGTAGAAGGTCAAGCCTAAATTTAATAGTGGTCAGTTTGGCTTCCTGCCTCAAGATGAATGTCTGCTGAGTTAAAGGAGACCGAAAAACTCAAGAGTCAGTTTCCACACTCACACTCACTCCAGAAATGTTAGCTTCTGCATTTCTGGATGGGAGTCCAGGAAAAACTGGGAAGCCAAGGCAGTAAGTCAGTAAAGAGTTCCATGTCAGGATCCTTTCTGTTGTTTTGCGATTTTACCTCCCAAATACATGCCTTAGGGGCACTAGGTGGCTCCTTTGTGGACATAGGTACAGCTTTGGTGATTGACACATGGTCTATTAAGGCAAGCATTTTAGGCCATATTTGGAGATCCCCCAATCATGTCTGGGAGGCCAACAAGGAGAGGCAGATATTCCCATGCCATTATGAGTGGGTCAGCAGTGTCTGTGTCCACAGGCAAGGGTGGACATGGTCCGTCCTCAGGCAAGGCATATTTGTCTGTTTAGTGATGTTGCCTGTGCTATCCAGCCACAGCATGTAGAGGAGGTGGTGGACTGGCTTACTAAACCATCTTCATTCCCCTCATACTCTATGACTCAAGCTGACACTAGTGCGCAGTCCACCGCAGCTGCCAGAGTAGCTTATCCTGCCACCTCATCTACAGATACTCCTGCCATAGCCCCAGCATCATGCATGGTGGAATCAGCTGAATTATTTGAACACCACATTAGCCACTTGCTTCTTGAGGATGCACAGACATTACTTGATTCTGATGTTGGTTCTCAGGTAGAGGAAAGGAGTAACATGAGCCTACAGAGAGGAGAGAACACTGATAAACAACAAATTGGCAGTCATGTTCCAGCCGCAGCGTTTAGCCAAGTTAGCTCCAGTGATGATGAGGATGAAGGAGATGATGAGGTTGCTGACATGACTTGGGTGCCAGATAGAGCAGAGGAGGAAAGTGGTTGGTGAGAAACAACCCTAGCGAGGCAGGATGTCCTCCAGAGGCAACCATCATGGAAGAGTAGAGAGCATTCCATCAGATTCTGGAGTGGTTATCTCCTGGCCCTCTTCCCACAACTCAGCTGTGTGGGCTTTTTTTAGCACATGTGCAGCCAATCACACTGTTGCTATTTGCAATCTCTGCCGCAAGCAGAGCAAGCATGGCAAAAACACCACCCATTTGGGTACCACATGCTTGACAAGGCATTTAACCTCCCACCACTCATTGGCAAGAGTGCCTGAAAGCCACACACAAGGGACACAATTCTTCGGTTTGCATCCAGAACATGCGAACAGACCAAAAGTTTGCGCGAACATTCAAACACCGTTAAAGTCTATGGGACTCGAACTTGAGAAATCAAAAGTTTTTAAAGGCTTTTAAAATTTTAAAGGCTAATATGCAAGTTATTGTCCTAAAATGGGTTTGGGGACCTGGGTCCTGCCCCAGGAGACATGTATCAATGCAAAAGAAAGTTTTAAAAACTGCAGTTTTTCCCGGGAGCAGTGATTTTAATGATGCTTAAAGTGAAAAAATAAAAGTGAAATATTCCTTTAAATATCGTACCTGGGGGTGTCTATAGTATGCCTTAAAGTGGTGCGTGTTTCCCATGCTTAGAACAGTCCCTGCACAAAATGACATTTTTAAAGGAATAAAAGTCATTTAAAACTGCTTGCGGCTTTAACGTAATGTCAGGTCCCTGCAATATGGATGAAAATCAGTGAGACAAATGGCATGGGTACCCCCCCCAGTCCATTACCAGGCCCTTTGGGTCTTGTATGGATATTAAGGGGAACCCCACACCCAAATTAAAAAAAGAAAACGTTCGGGGCCCCCAGGCCCTATATACTCTGAACAGCAGTATACAGGGAGTGCAAACAAGACAGGGGCTGTAGGTTTGTTCGTATGTAGAATCTGTTTGCAATTTGGAACAGGTACATTTTGTAAGTGTAGTTCCAGCCAAAAAATCTATTTTAAAGCTTTTTGGAAAACATAGGGAAGGGTTATCATCACCCCTGTAACATTTGTTTTGCTGTCTGTGCCCCTGTTCAGAAGATTTCACCTCACTTTCTTTCCCAATGACAATTGGATTTTGAAAATTTGGGTTTTTTAGGGGAAACAAGGATTGGTGATAAATCAGTGGAGGAGACACCTTTTTCCCATATTAACTTACAGGAGAGAATTTCCCTTCCTATGGGGTAGATTTCCTCTCACTTCCTGTTGTCTCCCTCCATTTGTAAGCAGGAGTCATTTGTAAGTTGGAGTCTTTTGTAAGTCAGATGTTTGAAAGTAGGGGCTTGCCCTACATACTCTGCAGAAAATTGGGCCTTAGGTGTTGATGGTACCAGAACATTGTAAGCCCCCACAGTTATTCTTGCTGGGATGGGCCCTGCTGTGAAATATTATATCAGTAATTGTAATTACATGCCTCTGTTGAACAGAGTCAGAAAAATTGGGCCTTTGGTGGTGGTGTGGTGGTGTTGCCACAACACTGTAAGCCCTCACAGTTACTCTTGGTGGGAGCTGGAACGGGCCCTGCTGTGAAATATTATATCAAGAATTGTAATTACATGCCCCTTTTGAACAGGGTCAGAAAAATTGGGCCTTTGGTGGTGGTGTGGCGGTGTTGCCACAACACTGTAAGCCCTCACATTTACTCTTGGTGGGTGCTGGAATGAGCCCCGCTGCAAAATATTACAGCAAAAATTGTAATTACACGCCCCTGTTAAACAGGAGCAGAAAAATTGGGCTTTAGGCACTGGTGCTGGTGCCACAACACTGCAACCCCTCACAGATACTCTAGTTTAGTGCAGGAACGAGCCCTGCTGCAAAATATTACAGCAAAAATTGTAATTACGCGCCCCTGTTAAACAAAGGCAGAAAAATTGGGCTTTAGACACTGGTGCTGGTGCCCAGAACCAAAAATGTTCTTAGAAACTATCAACATGAACATTGAGGAGGAATAGGAATAGGATAGTCACTCTGCATAACAGGATTGTCAGTCAGCATCAATATAGGCAGTCTTCAAGGGATCTCACATTCATAAAAAAATTATTCGGTTACATCAGTATCAGGTGCTTGGTAGCTGGTGATCCAAGACTGATTCATTTTTATTAAGGTGAGCCGATCAACCGAGTCGGTGGACAGGCACACTCTGTGATTGGTTAGAAAGCCTCCAGTGGCACTGAATGTGCGTTCCGAAAGGATGATGGATGCAGGACAGGCCAGTAGCTCATTTTCAAACTGTGCAAGCTCTGGCCAATGATCCATCCTCAAGACCCAGTAACTCAGTAGATTTTCGGTTGGAAAGGTCTCCAAGTCTGATCTTGCCCCTAGGTATTCTTGCACCATGTACAACAGACGCTGACGATGGTTGCTAGAACTGATCATACCTTGGGGCTGTAGACTAAAGAATTGTCTGAATGCATCGGTCAGATGGCCACCTTCTCCACCGCCTTCTGTGACTGACCGAAGCCTCAGCAACACGTTGTCCAGGACCAGGAATTTGTACCCTCCCAGGCTCTGCAAACCTTTCTGCAAGGCCTCCCAAAGATGTTTCATCCTCTGCTCCCTCTGAGATGGCTGGATAAGTTCCACAACCTTACCCTTGTAATGTGGATCAAGAAGGGTTGCCAGCCAGTAGTGATCCCTCTCCTTGATCACACAAATCTGAGAGTCCTTTCGCAGGCTTTCAAGGATCAGGGAGGCCATGCAGCGTAGGTTTGCTGAGGCATTCGATCCGGAGTCCTCTGGGTCACTAAGGATGACCTGATCTGCAGCCACCTCCTCCCAGCCTCGTACAAGTCCATGGGTTTCTATACTGTAAACGATCCCTTAAAGACTGCTGCTGATGCTAAGTGCTAGGCTCCACCTACATGCTGACACAATCCTCATCCTCCTCCTCCTCCTCTTCTTCCTGTGGGATTGGTGGGCCCGCAGGAATACTGTCTAGATAAAAGGGGCATTGAAAGGTAAGGAAGTCCTCCTCTTCCTCTCTCTGTTCTGCCTCAAGTGCCCTGTCCATTATTCCACACAACGTGTGCTCCAACAGGTAGACATGAGGGACAGTATCACTGATGCATGCACTCTCACTGCTCACCATCCTCGTGGCCTCCTCAAATGGTGACAGGACAGTGTATGCATCCTTGATAATGAGCCACTGCCGTGGCGAAAAAAAAACAAGCTCCCCTGACCCTGTCCTGGTGCCATACTCGCACAGGTACTCGTTGATGACCCTCTGCTGCATGTGCAGCTGCTGCAGCATTGCCAACATTGAGTTCCACCTGGTGGGCATGTCACAGATGAGACAGTTCTTGGGCAGGTTGCATTCCTTTTGAAGGTCAGCCAGCCGAGCACTGGCATTATATGACCGTCGGAAATGCCCACAGACTTTCCTGGCCTGCCTCGGGATATCCTGTAAGCCTGGGTACCTGCACAAGAACCGCTGCACCACCAAATTAAGGATGTGAGCCAAACAGGGCACATGGGTGAAGTGTCCCTGTTGGAGGGCAGAGAGGAGGTTGGTGTGATTGTCGCAAACCGTCATCCCTGGCTGAAGTTGGCAAGGCGTCAACCACCTCTGAGCCTGCCCCTGCAGAGCTGACAAAATTTCTGCCCCAGTATGGCTCCTGTCCCCTAAGCAGACCAACTCAAGCACTGCATGGCATCTTTTTTCCTGAGTGCTTGCGTAGCCTCTAACACGCCTACAGAGCACCACTGGTTCTGAGGACAAATCTGCACAGGAAGAGGCCATAGAGGAAGAAGAAGAGGAGGGGGTGGAGGAGAGAGGTGTGGCAGAATCACCACTACCAGCATTTTGGAGGCATGGTGGTGGAACAAGCTCCAACAATACTGCACCCTGTCCTGCATCCTTCCCAGCTGCCAGCAGGGTTACCCAGTGCGCCGTGAAAGAAAGGTAACATCCCTGTCCATGCCTGCTAGACCATGAGTCAGCGGTAATATGCACCTTACCGCTGACCGTCCTGTCCAACGAGGCCAAGACATTGCCTTCCACATGTTATTAGAGAGCCGGAATTGCCTTACGAGAAAAAAATTGGCATTTGGGAACCTGCCACTGAGGTACCGCACATTCCCCAAATTCTCAAAAGGGGGCAGAGTCTACCAGCTGAAAAGGCAGCAGTTGGAGTGCTAGCAATTTAGCCAAACTAGCATTCAGCCGCAGAACATGTGGATGGCTGGGACAGAATTTCTTTCGCTGGTTTAGCAACTGGGGTGGGGAAATTTGCCTGCTACAATCAGACGTTGGTGTAGCAATAGCAGATTGCCCACAAGTACTTGGCACACCTAATTCTACACCTTCATTCCTGTCAGTGCTGGTTTCTGGGAGGACTGAAGGTATAGTGGGGTTGGAGATCCCAGATGATGAGGAGCAAGGAGCGGTTCACCTTGTTCTTTGGTGTGGATCTTTTAAGTACTGTTGCCAATGGACTGCATGGGAGCTTAACATATGTCTGGTGAAGCATGTGGTGCCCAAGCGGCTGCTGTTTTGGCCATGTTTGATATGCTTCAGACATATGTTTCAAAAAGCCCACACCAAAGAACTTTTGGGAAAATGTGCAGTCAGCAGTGCCCTGCACATGCGGAGCTCTGCGGTGTGATGCAGTCGGTTGGCTGCCCTTAAGCTGGCCCCTGGAGGGCATCCTACCTCGTTGGAGATGTGACTCCTCCTCCTCTCTTCTATCAGGCACCAACGTAGAGTCAGTGACCTCATCATCCCCTCCCTCCTCACCACTGGAGCAAACCTGGCAGTATGCTGCAGGTGGGGGGACATGACTGCCAGTTTCTTGTCCTTCTTGGGCACCCCCTCTTCTCTCTGGGCTCACCTTACTGCCTTCATCCTCAACCTGGGTACCATCATCAGAGCCTTCAAAAAGCTATGCATCCTCCTGCAGCATGTACCCTACACTGTGGTCGAACAGTTCGGGGGACTCCTCAGGGCATGATGGTGGGGCTAGGGAAGGAGTGACTGATGACATTGAGCCGATGGAAGAGGTCGCTTTGGCAGCTGCATTGGCAGACAAAGTACTCTGAGCCTGGGTGACACAGGATGAGGAGGATAAGGATGGCTTGGTTATCCACTCTACCAACTCTTCTGCCTGTTGTGGCTCAACACGGCCAGCTGCCGAAGGAAAGGACAAGCGTGCCCCATGGCCACGTGCTGAGGATGCACCATGTCCATGACTATATATATTACAAGCCTGTATATATAAATATATATATATTAAATGAACTGCAGCTCAGTGAGTCACCTGCCTGGCTGAAAGAGTCTTTGAACACACAGGCAATGGCCTAGTCAGGTATAGGCTTGGCTGGACTATATATATACAAGCCTGTATATATATCTTTTAAATGAACTGTAGCTCAGTGAGTCACCTGCCTGGCTGAAAGTGTCTTTGAACACGCACTCAGGCACTCAAATATGGCGCGGCATACAGCCCATCCCTACTCCTCACCTTTCATGTCTACCCCCGCTATATCTCATGACCTCTCAGCGGCTCCACTGACAGGGATAATGAAATTCAAAAATTCAAAAATTCAAAAATCCGAAGATTCTGAAATTCAAAAATAAGAATGAAAATCTGAAAATTCAAAAACCCGAAAACGCTAAAATAACACGCACCCCAAGCTTAGGAGGGAATTTTAAGGAAAAAACTTTTTAAGGAAAAAAACTTACATTTAAATGCCCATCGATACAGCCTTATCAGTGTCCATCTGCAGCCTTGCACAGCGTCCATCTGCATGCTTGTCCAGTGTCATTTGCAGCCTTGCCAGTGTCATTTGCAGCCTTGCAGCCTTGCCAGTGTCATTTGCAGCCCTGCAGCCCTGCAGCCTTGCCAGGGTCGTTTGCAGCCTTGCAGCCTTGCCAGTGTCATTTGCAGCCTTTGCAGCCTTGCCAGTGTCATTTGCAGCCTTATCAGTGTCCATCTGCAGCCTTGCAAATGTCAATCTGCAGCCTTGCAAGTGTCCATCTGCAGCCTTGTCAGTGAAATTTGCAGCCTTGCCCAGGCTGCAGTTAAACTGCAGTGACTTGTCGGTGTCACTGCAGTGTGAAAATGGCGCTGCCGAGATACACAGAGCCAGTTCTCGGCTCCTCTCGGCTCCTCTCATAGTCCCACCCAGTCCCACCCTATAATGGACATAACACAGGTCCAATGGCAGGAATGGGCGTGACTGTGAGTGGATCCGAGCGCCACCCATACATACATAGCCGAGTGTCCTCGGCTAGGTTCAGCTAGCTCCGCTCACAGTCACGACTAGTCCCTGTGTTATGTCCATCATAGGGTGGGACTGGGTGTGACTGTGAGTGGAGCTAGCAAAGCCTAGCCAAGTACACTCGGCTATGTATGTATATCGGCGGCCGGCACTCGCTCCGCACAATCAGAGGGGGGGATCGGCGGGGATCGGCGTATAACACGCACCCACAATTTTCCCCTGATTTTAAGGGGGAAAAAAGTGTGTGTTATACGCTGATAAATACGGTAACTAACACTAACTTAACTATTACTAATGCCCCGTACACACGGTCGGATTTTCCGATGGACAATGTCCGATCGGAGCGTGTTGTCGGAAATTCCGACCGTGTGTGGGCGCCATCGGACATTTTCCATCGGATTTTCCGACACACAAAGTTGGACAGCAGGAGATAAAATTTTCCGACAACAAAATCCGATCGCGTCAATTCCGACCGTGTGTGGCCTGTTCCGACGCACAAAGTGCCACGCATGCTCAGAAGAAATTCCGACACGGGACAGCTCGTTCTGGTAAACGTAGCGTTCGGAATGGATACAGCACTTTCGTCACGCTGCAATGTTCAAAATGGTTTAATACAGCGCACTCTCTTCTTCTTTATAATGTGACAAGAATTAAGTAGTTTTGCTGCTCATATTCACACACACTTCTCACAAACTTATTTCGTTACTATTTATCGGGATTCCCTCAATATATTTTGATTTCTCACATCTGACAACAAAATTTTTTTTTTTTTTGGACTTTAATGTAAATTCTTTTTTTGTGTTTCTCTTTTTTATTTTTTTATTTTTTCGTGATTTTGATTTGTATTCCCGAAAATGTTTGTGTGTTTTTTGTGACAAGTTCCCACAACACCACTAATATGTTGTTCTATTTAATCTGTAGGAGATTGTTTGGTGTTGTTGTCCCTTGTTAATTTCACATTGTACTTTAGAAATGTACCTGAATCGTCACCAACAAACTGTCCTTTTTGGATGAAAACACACACAGGAGAGTATAATTTACCCAAAAATATTTTATTAAGGGCTCACAACTAAACAAAGAGGGAGGCAACGCTGGAGAAACTGCAGAAGTGGGCGAAGCCTTGGACCCCCGGGGCAGACATCAACTATTTAAAAGCAAAATTGGTGGCCTGAGGAGTCCATATCATAAGGGAGGGCAGTCTGGTCCAGAAGTCCCAGAGATCCGGAAAGCAGCAGATGACATCTGTGTCCCCAGGCTGTGGTCATACGAGAGACTGCAGCTTCTGTCAGACCAGACTGAACCCAGGGCAATCACTCTCAGGTCTTCTTTCCACGCTTCCTTCCAGCCTTTGGCTGTGGTGGTGGAGTTGTGGCAGCAGGAGGAGGAGGAGGAGGATCGTCCCTCTCAATGACATCCGTCTTGTGTGTCAGTTCCCCACTCTCCCCCTTACGAAGGACTTTATAAATCAGGTCCTCAGAGATCTTGCGTTGACCCTCCTGCATGCCCTGCAATTTTGTGGCAGCCATGCAGGCAAAGGCCTCTTCAGGACTGGGGAAGGCTCGGAGGGACGCCGAAGCCTCCTGGATCAGCCTGTACGCTGAATCCTGCACGGGACTCGGAGTGGCCTTCCTGGCTCGTTTATATGGCAGGCGGAGGGGAGGGACCTGAGACTCAGTCAGGCTGCGACTTGTCCCTGGCTTCTCTTGGCTGACACTTAGCCCCGCCTCCTCCTGGCTGCCACTAATCCCCGCCTCCTCCTGACTGACACTAATAATCCCCGCCTCCTCCTGACTGCCACATTCCACAACCTCCTCCTGGCTGAGGTCTTCCTGTGTATGAAAAAGGGACATAGTTTTAGTTTTTTATTCATCAATCACACACAATTTTCACCTCCTGACTGCTGCAAATTGAATGTTAACAAATATAACAGACTATCCTTCTGAGCCCAGCAGTTTTCATTCTTTTCCCAATTTTGGGTGCCCACTACTGTCTATTGATATGTAAAACACTTTTTTTAATCAGCAATTAGTGATCAATAATAACATCTAATAAACATCATTTATTTATTGACCAGAAATCTGTAGAAGAATGCTATACCTGACTCCAGCTGGGCTCCTCCATTTCTTCCTGGCTGGAAGGCCCAGGTTGGACATCGGAAGCCTCAGCTGGGGTGGAAGGAAGAGTGGAAGGAAGAGTTGAGAGGGATTCCCTGACTTCAGTGTGGTCTGACAGAAATCGCAGTCTCTCATAGTACCACAGCCTGGGGACATAAACGTCATCTGCTGCAGCTCCGGATCTCTGGGAATCTGTGACCTTCTTGCGCTCCCTAAGATATGTGCTCCTCAGGCCACCAAATTTAGCTTTCAAATAAGGGATGGTTGCTGTGGGGACCACCGGCTTCACCAACTCCAGCAGTTTCTCCAGCGCTGTCTGCCTCTTCTGTTTGTGGTTATAGTGGGGGTGTCTCACTTGCCACAGACAGGGCAGCTCCCTGTACTTGTCTATGAACAGGGGCAGGAAATTGTGGTCGTTGAACCCATCCATTTTCTCTGTAAGACACAACACAAGACAAAGCCTAATGTCAGGCCAAACTCCCCTAATCTTGTTACAATATAGGCTTCCATTTCGAAGCAGTATAGGCCCAAGTTTAGATCCTACCTTCGTTAGCACGATCGGCGTCTCCGATGCTCCTTCCTCCGCTCACAGATCGTACGTAAGACGCGCGCGTTACGATTTATACACACTGCGCATGCGTATAACTCCGCCCGCCCCTGACGTTCTTTCTAGTCTATTCCCCGCCCCTTTTCGTTCAGCGCAGTGGGGGAAGAGCACATGGCGGATAGACAGCAGGATCATGCTAATTGTAGCAACGAGGAGGAGGAGGAGGAGGAAAGGCCAGAGCCTGAAACGTCCCGATCCAGAAGGAGATTAAAGGACTCAAATATGTCCTTTGGGGAGATGTTGGAGATGGTGGACATCCTGAAGAAGGCCGACTATGATGGAAAGTATGGGCCTTACCCCAACCCCAATGTCCGAAAGGACAAGATCATGGCGAAAGTGGTCAGGAGTCTGCACCGGAAATTCGGGGTACGACGATCGAAAGATCAGCTCAGGAAGCGGTGGTCGGACCTGAAATTACGAGAACATGAGCAGTACAGAAAGATCCGGAGAGTGCTGCAAAAAAGTAAGTAGTTGTGCTGTGTTCCTATTCTTTATGTTTATTACGTTCGTGCTGCTCCATGTGCTTTTAGGAACTGTTGTACAGTTTAAAATGGCAACTTTCATGTTCATGGGCACATTATTCGTTCGGATAACACATTGTTATTTCGGACGATAAAATACCATTGTTTAGGCCATATGCATTTGGCTACCATTTTGACGCCCTATACTTGTCTTCAAAGAATTGGGTTGTGTAGATGGCTTTGTTACTAGAATGAAATGCAAACTAGATTGTGTGTAAGGAGAGGACACTGAGCAGCTGTTTTCACATCTGGACACTGGAGCACTAGTGTGGGACCCCAGAACACCATTTTTATTAGGGGGCCACACAGGTGCTCCAGTGTATACTATAGGGGGGGATACATCTGTGAAGCTTTTACCAAACAGGTAAAGTATTGCAGCTTGACAAAGGACACTAAAAAAGCTACATGTTGGAACTCGGCTAAAATAGATAATTGTACCCCACTTCCAAGCAATGTTTCATCTTTATAGTTCTGACATTAAATATCTGTGTGCTAATTATACCATTTTTGTTTTACATAGGAGAGAAAAGACTCGGAAGACACCCCTCATCCGAGGAGACCAGAGCCCCCCCCCCTCTGGAAGAAGGGGAAATCCCCCCAACACAAGATGAGCAGGAGGATGAAGACGTGGTGGAAGTAGTTACCACAACAGGTGAGTGTCTGCGACCACAGGCTCAGATAAGAGATGGATTGCGGCATTTTTTTGAAACCTAATTTATTTTGGGGTTCCTCTCTTTTTAGGTGATCGTGAGGTTGTGGATGAAGATCCTTTCACATCCGAAAGTGCCCAGATCCTGATCGGGGAGATCATGGGGTGTGATTTACAATTGGAAAACATCAAGCAAAACATCAATGATGTTATTCCAAAATATAAAAACATCATTGATGTTTTGGGGCGAGTTTAAAGCCCCTCCAAATCACTTTCTTCTTTTGTGTGCTACAATGTGCGAAATGTTTTTGTGATTTTTCCCAAAGCCAAATTTGGAGGATGCACACAGTGTGCCAACATGTGCTATCTGCCATCACGGGAGATCAATGGACGCGTTTTGGGGGTGCAACCCCTTCCTCAATAATAAAGTAGCGGTGAGGAAGGGCTTTCTCCCCCAAAACACGTCCCTTGATCCCCCGTGATGGCAGGTTGCACATGTTGACATTGTGAAATTGGTGTGCATCTTCCAAATTTGGCTTTTCCAGGGGTGATTTCCCCCCATCTGAACGCAATATCAAACACAGTTCCTAAATACTCATGTCTGATATTGCCTTCCAGTTCTACCAAATGTGAACTTTGTAAGATCAAGATTTGTGTCTTTCTTTAGGGTTTTACACAGGCCTGTTTTCTATAAAATGCACATTTTGATTTTGGATAATGACACCACAAAAATTGGTATACAACAAACATGTTGGTTTGTCAGAAAAACCTTTGGTAAATGCACATGTGATTGTGCAGGTATTAAAAAGATTGTTCATCAAGAATGTGTGGATTATTGTCTCACGCTACAACACTTTTGGGGTGATGTAATTGTTGTTTGATGAGAAAATGGGGGTTATTTCCTAAGGGGAAATCCACTTTGCACTACAAGTGCAGTTTCAGTGCAGTTGCAAGTGCACTTGTAGTGAAAAGTGTCTTTGCATTTAGTAAATAACAGCCAACAGTGCTTTGTATAAGGTTACACAATCACGACATTTTCTGCACTCCACACATTTCTGTCAGGGTCAGCTCAAACAAACACAAGCAGTAAATGTCCACAAAGAAGAGCCTGGGGGGAGATGCCTGTCGAGAACTTGAGGTCCTGCAGGCTTCTCCCTGTGGCCAAATACCGCAGGGTAGCGACCAACCTCTGCTCCGGAGTGATGGCTTGCCTCATGCAGGTATCCTGCCTGCTAATATAAGGGGTCAGCAAAGCCAACAAACGGTGAAACACGGGGTCCGTCATCCTGAGAAAGTTCCTGAAATCATCAGGATTATTCTCACGGATCTCACGGAGCAAAAGCATATGAGAGAACTGGTGACGCTGAAGCAACCAATTCTTGGTCCATGAACTCCTCCCCACCCTGTTCATGGACTGGACTTGTGTCAAGGTCAGGACCCCAACACCAAGCCCCCGCACAGCATGAACGGTACGAGGAGTACGCATACAAAACATGGCTAGAAAACGGTCGGCTGCTCAGAACGAAGTAACAGAACGCACTGAAGAACAGCAAGGCCTGTGAAGAGCGACCTGAAAAACAGCAACGAGCAGGCAAGATCACACAGAAAACTCTGATACGAACTGACTGCACGCACTGAAGAGCAGATACAAACCCACAAGCACAAACTGAACAGCAGAAAACGATCTGAAAGCCACGAGTCTGAAAAAGCGCGAATCGTCTCTCACCAAACTTTTACTAACACGAGATTAGCAAAAGGAGCCCAAAGGGTGCCGCGCTTGGTTCTGAACCGGCCTTTTCTAGTCTCGTCGTATGTGGTGTACGTGACCACGTGGTTGTCGATCGGAAATTCCGACAACTTTGTGCGACCGTGTGTAAGCAAAACAAGTTTGAGCCAACATCCGTCGGAAAAAATCCTAGGATTTTGTTGTCGGAATGTCCGAACAAAGTCCGACCGTGTGTACGGGGCATAACTGTTAAATTATAGGTATTGGAATTTCCTTTCAAATTTGGCTGTTAGTGAAGGTAACGAATATGAATTTATCGAAAGTTACAAATTATATGTAATAACGAATGCCATATGTAAACGAATGCAATATTATAGAAAATGGGAGACTACAAATAAATGACTGAACCCAGGCCACATCCCAGTAATCAAGAAAAAAACAATGGAGGAATGCCCCAGGGATTTTGCAAGCTAGGCATATAGTCAGGTAAGAAAGTAGAAAGTGTAAACAGAAAAATTACAAAATGTTATTGAGAAACAAGCTATGCATAATAAATATATTAAAACCAAATATCAATGGTCATAAGGTGAGCAGTATACATCTAAATGCTGAATCAGAAGGTTGGTCTTGGCATAATGGACCAGACATTCACATAGAGATTCAGAAATCCCGACATGTTTCGGAAAATAATTCCTTCTTCAAGGGCTCATTTAGTGCAGACTGTACTGCCTAACAGCGAAGAATGGTGAAAATATATTAGGTCTATAATTCATTATATATGAATATATAATTAGACATGGTACATCATAGTAATCAGAAAATGTTGGGAATAAGATTATTAAACATTGGAGAATTTTATGGGGCAGCAATTCAATATATAGTATGGGGGACAAGTTGGAACAAACAGACAAGCAATTATGAATCCAAAAATACTTACAACCAGACCATAAAAAGTAGTGTGCATTTACACATCCGATTCCAACAGATAATGAGGTCTGCGTCTAAGGCTTCAGCCCTCGCATGGGAATGGACACACGGGGAGTAACAAAATGTTGTAGGAGTAGGAAACAACCCCTCAATTTGAAAAAGATGACAAAATTGAATTCTGACCAAAAGAGCAGAATAATGGCCAATTATCCATGGATATACAGAAAAAAGCCTTTCTGTCACCGAAGTGAAGCATGCACCTTTGTAGCAGATATGTCCACGAGAATAGCCACAGCATAAGCACTAAACATGAAGATATACATGAAGCATAAGTATGATTTAGATGTAATGAGATTTATTATCTAACAGTCAAGGTTTTGAGGCATTTTAAGGAGACTACTAATATTAAGTTGGTATGAGTAGGTAGACGTGTGAAAACTGATTTGCTAATAAGGACCAAGTCCGTATGTGTGTATGTATACCTATGTACAGGAAAGCCCAGATGATGAGGGATGAATAGGCGATATGGATTGTAAATATACTATAGCTAGCAGAGAGGTGTGTTGATAACCACACCTATATAATCAATTAGAAGTAGGAGTATATAAGGTGTAGACCCAAACTTACTTTTTAACAGGCAGAAACACTGAAAACCTCAAGGTCGTGAGGGGAATCATGGCTGCGTAGCATGAAATTATGTAGATGCCATTTCAATCTCTGTATTTGCGGACAATACTAAGCTAAGCAGGGCAATAACTTCTCTGCAGGATCTTGCAAAAAGATCTGAACAAATTAATGGGGTGGGCAACTACATGGCAAATCAGGTTCAATGTAGAAAAATGTAAAATAATGCATTTGGGTGGCAAAAATATGAATGCAATCTATACACTGGGGGGAGAACCTCTGGGGGAATCTAGGATGGAAAAGGACCTGGGGGTCCTAGTAGATGATAGGCTCAGCAATGGCATGCAATGCCAAGCTGCTGCTAACAAAGCAAACAGAATATTGGCATGCATTAAAAAGGGGATCAGCTCCAGAGATAAAACGATAATTCTCCCTCTCTACAAGAATCTGGTCTGGCCGCACCTAGAGTATGCTATCCAGTTCTGGGCACCAGTCCTCAGGAAGGATGTACTGGAAATGGAGAAAGTACAAGAAAGGCAACAAAGCTAATAAAGGGTCTGGAGGATATTAGTTATGAGGAAAGGTTGCGAGCACTGAACTTATTCTCTCTGGAGAAGAGACGCTTGAGTGGGGATATGATTTCAATATAAAAATACCATACTGGTGACCCCACAACAGGAATAAAACGTTTTCGCAGAAGGGAGTTTAACAAGACTCGAGGCCACTCATTAAAAGTAGAAGAAAAGAGATTTAACCTTAAACTACGTAGAGAGTTCTTTACTGTAAGAGCGGGAAGGATGTGGAATTCCCTTCCACAGGCGGTGGTCTCAGTGGGGGGGATTGATAGTGTCAAGAAACTATTAGATAAGCACCTGAACGACCGCAACATACAGGGATATACAATTTAATATAATCACACACATAGGTTGGACTTGATGGACTTGTGTCTTTTTTCAACCTCACCTACTATGTAACTATATAGGA
Source organism: Aquarana catesbeiana (assembly GCF_042186555.1). Taxonomy (NCBI): domain Eukaryota; kingdom Metazoa; phylum Chordata; class Amphibia; order Anura; family Ranidae; genus Aquarana; species Aquarana catesbeiana. The sequence goes on along the minus strand of NC_133331.1, from coordinate 214,459,809 downwards.
ATCTCCACATGCTGATCATGGAATGAGCCAATCCTAGAGTGGCAAACATACCTGAGCTGATTTTCAGGGCATGCTTGCATTACCATACTGCGGGTCAGCTGTGTAGTGTGGGTGGTAAATGCTGTTAGGTAAAAGGGTTGCAGCTGGGAGCATCAGCTGATCCAAGTGCATCAGCCAATGATGTGCACCGGGACCAGCTGTGTTGCTCTCAACAGCTGATAGCTTGTAGCTGGGCGGTCCCCCGGCTCCGGCGGCGTCCGGCTCCACCGCATCATACGGTGTGGTGATGTCAGAGGTCGGAGGGCCATCGACACGAAGATGTGGGCGGAAGTCTGTCCACACATAGGATGGAACGTGCGAACCACGCATGCTCTGGTCCACTGGAAGGCGCCTGCATGTATGCGCTGAATACAGCGCACACAGTGACACAGCGGTGGGAAGCATCCGCCCAGAAGTTGGCCCCATGGAGCAACAGCACCACGGGGCCCACCCGTGCCGGTGGACAGATCTGCCAGGCATAGCAAAGCATAAAATACAGGGTGACAGACAAGATAATGTCTGATTAAGTATTTAAACAGTGTGTATATATCAACACCTGTGAAGGGATGGAGCCAAACATGTAAGGTGCAGAACCTGCAAAAGCTGGTAACAATGGATGTTAAAATATAATCAACAATAACTGACATTGTTTGTTGGCCATTAGAGAAATGAAAACATAAATAGTAAACAAAGTAAATTTAAACATGTCAGAACATTGGTAGAATATGTACAATAAATGCACATGTGTGTTATTCAGATGATCAAAGGTCTTCTTACAGAATAAATCAAATGATATATAGGACATAAAAAACACCTCAAAACATATATTTGTATATATATATATATATATATATATATATATATATATATATATATATATATATATGCATCTATCTAAAGCATGCTTATAATATGGACAGAAAAGATAAACCATAGAAGAAACAGAATGTGAGGGACCAAATGGAACAGAACTGAAGGGAGAGAATCTGAAATGGCAATCCCAGATAGACACGTATCCATAATTATTACAAGTTCTATAAGCGTAAGTAGGGTCATAGGTAGGGATGAGCTTCGAGTTCGAGTCGAACTCATGTTCGACTCAAACATTGGCTGTTCGCAAGTTCACCGAACAGCGAACAATTTGGGGTGTTCGCGGCACATTCGAATGCCAGGGAACACCCTTTAAAAGTCTATGGGAGAAATCAAAAGTGCTAATTTTAAAGGCTTATATGCAAGTTATTGTCATAAAAAGTGTTTGGGGACCTGGGTCCTGCCCCAGGGGACATGGATCAATGCAAAAAAAAGTTTTAAAAAAGGCCGTTTTTTTAGGAGCAGTGATTTTAATAATGCTTAAAGTCAAACAATAAAAGTGTAATATCCCTTTAAATTTCGCAGCTGGGGGGTGTCTATAGTATGCCTGTAAAGGGGCGCATGTTTCCCGTGTTTAGAACAGTCTGACAGCAAAATTACATTTTGAAGGAAAAAACCCATTTAAAACTACTCGCAGCTATTGCATTGCCGACAATACACATAGAAGTTCATTGATAAAAACGGCATGGGAATTCCCCACAGGGGAACCCCGAACCAAAATTTAAAAAAAAATGACGTGGGAGTCCCCCTAAATTCCATACCAGGCCCTTCAGGTCTGGTATGGATATTAAGGGGAACCCCGGCCAAAATTAAAAAAAAAAAAATGACATGGGGTTCCCCCTAAATGCCATACCAGACTCTTCAGGTCTGGTATGGATTTTAAGGGGAACCCCGTGCCAAAAAACGGCGTGGGGTCCCCCCAAAAATCCATACCAGACCCTTATCCGAGCATGCAACGTGGCAGGCCGCAGGAAAAGAGGGGGGGACGAGAGTGCGCCCCCCCTCCTGAACTGTACCAGGTCACATGCCCTCAACATTGGGAGGGTGCTTTGGAGTAGCCCCCCAAAACACCTTGTCCCCATGTTGATGAGGACAAGGGCCTCATCCCCACAACCCTGGCCGGTGGTTGTGGGGGTCTGGCCCCACCCCCCGTTATTTAAGAACCATCAGACGAGGAGACGAAGATAGAAGACGCCACGGAGGAGATGCTGGACGAGAATGCTGGAGGAAGAACCAGAAGAACCAGAAGAAGAAGAAGATGAAGGAAGATAGAAGAAAGAAGAAGCATTTAAATAAAGGAATTGTCAAAAACTGTCTCTTGTCATTTTTAATATTTTTGAAAGTTTTTTAGTGAAATGGTAGGGGTAAGTACCCCCTTACCATTTCACACAGGGGGGGCGGGATCTGGGGGTCCCCTTGTTAAAGGGCGCTTCCAGATTCTGATAAGCCCCCCGCCTGCAGACCCCCACAACCACCGGCCAGGGTTGTGGGGATGAGGCCCTTGTCCTCATCAACATGGGGACAAGGTGTTTTGGGGGGCTACCCCAAAGCACCCTCCCAATGTTGAGGGCATGTGGCCTGGTACGGTTCAGGAGGGGGGGCGCACTCTCGTCCCCCCCTCTTTTCCTGCGGCCTGCCAGGTTGCATGCTCGGATAAGGGTCTGGTATGGATTTTTGGGGGGACCCCACGTCATTTATTTTTAAATTTTGGCCGGGGTTCCCCTTAATATCCATACCAGACCTGAAGGGCCTGGTATGGAATTTAGGGGGACTCCCACGTAATTTTTTTTTTAATTTTGGTTCGGGGTTCCCCTGTGGGAAATTCCCATGCCGTTTTTATCAATGAACTTCTATGTGTATTGTCAGCAATGCAATAGCCGCAAGTAGTTTTAAATGGGTTTTTTCCTTCGAAATGTCATTTTGCTGTCAGACTGTTCTAAACACGGGAAACATGCGCCCCTTTACAGGCATACTATAGACACCCCCCAGCTACGAAATTTAAAGGGATATTACACTTTTATTGTTTGACTTTAAGCATTATTAAAATCACTGCTCCTGAAAAAACGGCCGTTTTTAAAACTTTTTTTTGCATTGATCCATGTCCCCTGGGGCAGGACCCAGGTCCCCAAACACTTTTTATGACAATAACTTGCATATAAGCCTTTAAAATTAGCACTTTTGATTATTCATGTTCGTGTCCCATAGACTTTAACGGTGTTCGCTTGTTCGAACAAACTTTTTTCCTGTTCGCATGTTCTGGTGTGAACCAAACAGGGGGGTGTTCGGCTCATCCCTAGTCATAGGTCTTTTTCGAAACCTCCAGAACGAAAGCCCTCTAAAAAGGGCTTGAAGTTGAAGGCCTTGTTCAAGCTGGGGAGTACAGTGGCATTTAAATCCGAGATCCATCTGAGCTCCCGTTGGAAGATAATCTTATTAAGGTCACCACCACGGGGGCTGTGATGCACTCGGTCCAGCACCAAAACCTTGATGGTGGGAAAGCGACCGTGGTGTACAGAAGCCACATGTCTACCCAGGGGGAGGTCACAGTTGCTATTTTTCATGGATAGGACATGACGATAGATTATTTTCCACAAGTTTTGAATGGTCTTTCCTATGTAATAGCAACCGCAGTCACATGATAACAGGTATACTACTAATGTAGTCTGGCAGTTGGCAAAATATCTGGGGGAGAAAGTCCAGCCATTGGGCAGACTTATGTTTTTTCAAGTATCCATGAAGTGGCAGTGGTTGCAGGCGTCACATGGGAAAGTTCCCTGAAGCCTGCAAGGATCAGCGCGCATGGAACCCCTGAATTCACTCTTAACTAGTAAGTCTCCAGCAGAGCAAGCCTGCCTATATGTGATTAAGGGCGCTGGAGGAACGTATGGTCCTATCGTCAGATCAGAAGCTAAAACATGCCAATACTTTTGGAAAACCCTATTAACTTTACAGTGTTCATTGGAATAAGTGGAAATGATACAAGTATATTCCAGGGACGTGGCGTCATGTTTCCTGTGAGCAAACAGTAAGTCATGTCTGTTTGTGTTGTTGACTCAATTGAATGCTTTTTTCAAGCATTTGTGGCTGTAACCTCTTTATAATAGGCGTTTTGTCAGATTTTTTGCCTCATGTCTGAATTCTGTGTCATTGGAACAATTATGTTTGGTAAGGAAGTACATGTATTGACTGTAGGGGATTGAATTGACCAAAGGTCGAGGATGGAAACTTGAGTGTAATATGGTGTTGCCTGCAGTTGGTTTTCTGAATAATTTGCAGGATAGAGAGTTGTTAGTGTCTTTATAGATTTCAACTTTCAGGAAAGTAATCCTGGATGCATTGGATAACATGGTAAACTGTAGATGAAATAAGTTTATATTCAAAACCTTCAAGAAGTCAGGCAACAAAGTAGGTGGTCCATCCCAGAGGATGAAGATGTCATCTATGTACCTGTGCCACATGTGGATGTGGCACAGGTACATAGAGAGATCATCACCCTCAAAAATTGTACTCTCCCACTCCCCCAGGTACAGGTTGGCGTAGCCGGGGGCACAGCATGTGCCCATGGCCACCCCCTGCACCTGAAGGAGATGTCAGCCATCAAAACAAAAGACACTGTGCCTTAGAATATACTCAAGTGAAAGTACGATAAACTCATTAAAGGAATCTTCATGTTGGCTAGTTTGGGACAGTATCCTCCTAATGCAAGTTAGCCCTAGGTTGTGGGGTATAGAGCTGTAAAGGGTTTCCACATCTATGGTAACTAACATGGTTTTATCCGATACTCGGGTTCCATCAATGAGTTGTAGTAGGTGTATAGTGTCTCCGACATAAGAGGGTAGCGACGTTACAAAGGGTCTTAGGTGTTCGTCTACTACTCTAGATACGTTTTCGGTAGTGGCACCATTGCCGGAAACGATAGGTCTTCCTGGAGGATCCACTTCGTTTTTGTGGATCTTCGGAAGAGAGTAGAATGTAGCCGTTTTTGGAAAAGCTGTGTGAACAAAATTCCACAGTTGTTTTGAGATAAAATTATTATGGAAGGCACTATCCACCAATAAGTGAAAATCCTCATTAAAGACCTTGATAGTTTTTGGTCTGATTAGATGGTACTAAACTGAATTGGTCAAGATCCTATTACACATTGATACATATTTGTCATTGTCCATTAGGACAATGTTGCCCCCTATGTCTGAGGGCTTTATTGTTATATTAACATTACTGAATAGATCTTTTAGGGCTGTTCCTTCACCAGGGGTCAGATTATTATGTGTCTCCGTTGAGGTATCAAGGGATCTTGTTTCTTGACAGGTTAGCCTCAGAAATGTAGCAATTCCATGGTTGGAACTGGTAGAAGGATATATATCCAATTTTTTTCTTTAATTTGGAGTGTGTAGTCAACTTGGTGACATCAGTAGGTGGATTATCTATTTCCCAGAATATGGCTTCAAGGTCAATAGTATCAATTAAATCTCTGGAGTCATTTTCCTTCAAGAGGGCATTGAGGTTAGTCAACGCTTTCTGTTCACAGATCGAGCGACAACCATCAGGTCCAAAAGTTTCTTTGTCATATATGCTTCTTAGCAGGAGTTTGCGTGTGTATAGCTGTAAGTCTTTTATTGTTTCAAATGTATCCCATTTGAGCCCCTTGGATAACATTGATACTTCATCAGCGGTAAGAACATGAGATGAGAGATTGATCACATTAAGTTGTGCTGATGGGGAGTGTAGTGTGGGGGTTAGGTTGGAGGGACCGTTAGGTTCCCTAAGTTCTTTGGAAAAAAGATGTTTGGAATTTTTTGTGGTTGGGATGAGGAAGAGGTGTGGGCTTTGGCAGCGATAGAACCCCCAGAGACGGGTGTACCTGTAGCCAACGTCGGTACACCTCCCATTTTGGGTAAAGGTGTGTGAGTGGAATGTGCTGAGGATTGTTTGATTTTAACATAGGTTGGGGAGTTTTCACCATCCCTTCGCCTCTTAGGTTGTCTGGTGCCTTTAGAGTACTTTGAAGAAAAGTTGCAAGAAATAGAAGAGGTGTCTGACAAATCCAAGTGTCTAGAACTTTGTGTAGGGCCTTTTTGATTGGTCCTGCCACTGGGCTGTTGTTGCCATTTATAGGCTCTACCCACCTGGAACGCCTGTTTGTCCCTAAGGAACTTATTTTCTTTTTTAGAAAGTATGGATTTGTTGAAAGATTCAATGTGAGTTCTAAGTGTATCATTCAATTCCAAAAAATTGGGATGAGTATTGAGTAACTTTGTTTGTACATAAAGTTTGTCTATATTGGCATCAATGTCGACTAGCTGCTTACGATATTCCTCAATCAAGAGATGCATAATTTTGTTGGAACAAAGTTTGAGGTTGCTTTCCCAAGCTGTTTTGAAAACTGAATCAATGTTTTCAAAAGACGGGAATATTTGTACATGGAGACCCAGAGGATTTAGGTCCTTCTTAATGTATTCCTTGAATGTTTGAATGTGCCACAGACATGTGCGATTAGTTTCGTATGAATTGAAAATTTGTACTAATTTCCAGAAATTTGTACATTCGTACGAATCCGAAATACAAATTTTTATGCATACGAATTCTATATGAAATACGAAATTTCGTTTATGAATTTTGGATCCAAATTTATAACGAACATTCGTAATTGTGACGAAAAGTTAATGAACCTAAAAGTTAAAAACCCAGGAAGTCAGCACAGCACAGGGATGATGGGAACCCCTCATAATGATAAATTCATCATAATGAAAATTCGTAACTGTTACAAAAAGTTAACAAACTTAAAAGTTAAATCCCCAGGAAGTCAGCACAGCACAGGGATGGTGAAAACCCCTCATAATGGGCACAGCGGGTGTACAGACCTGGAAACTCAGCACAGGGATGGTGGGAACCCTATGGGAATTTCTATGCTTACAAATTTTATACGAAATACGAAATTTTGTTAATGAATTTCGGAATTTCGGATCCAAATTAACAGAAACGTGACTGGTGTTTTGTTCAGCAATCAGAGGAAGGCAGCACAGCACTGGGATGGTGGGAACCCCTCATAATGGGCACAGCGGGTGTACACTCAGACCCGGGAACTCAGCACAGGGATGGTGGGAACCCCTCATAATGGACACAACAGGTGTACAGACCTGGGAACTCAGCACAGGGATGGTGAGAACCCTATGGGAATTTCTATGCTTACGAATTTTATACGAAATACGAAATTTCGTTAAAGAATTTCGGAATTTTGGATCCATATTCCGTTACAACAGAAACGTGACTGGTGTTTTGCTCACCAATCAGAGGAAGTCAGCACAGCACTGGGATGGTGGGAACCCCTCATAAAGATAAATTCATCATAACGAACATTCATTATTTTTACGAAAAGTTAACGAACCTAAAGGTTAAAAACCCAGGAAGTCAGCACAGCACAGGGATGGTGGGAGTCCCTCATAATGATGAATTCATCATAATGAACTTTCGTTATTTTGCGTAAAGGTTACAAATCTAACGAAAATTCGTATTTCGCATGAATCTGAATTGAATTTCAGACACGAATTACGAAATACAAATTCATTTTCGTACGAAATGAAATGGAACGAAACAAAACAAATTTATTGATGGCGCACATGTCTAATGTTCAGTATATTAAGGATTTTTTTCTCTAGCCATTTGGTGAAATTGGAGAATAGAAAAGTTAGTTTGGATTCACGTGACTCATTCTGGCCATACTCCTTCTGGAGATTGGTCATGAAGGTGTCCCATGCTTGTCCGGAAAGGTCTGCCATATTGGCCTATATAGAAAAATTGCCAAAAATACTAAGCAGTCAACACTAAGAGAAGGGGACTTGACGGGTATTTACTAGTACTACCCAGAAAACAAATACAATATATAGAGAATGAGAGACTACAAATAAATAAAAATTCATTGATAAAATTTTGTAATTTTTCTATTTACGCTTTCTACTTTCTTACCTGACTATATCCCTAGCCCACAAAATCCCTGGGGCATTCCTCCATCTAAATGAACGGAACGTAACAAATTAATAATAATAAATAACAATAATAATAATAAAAACTTACTATTATTTATTATTATTTAGTTTCATTCTATTTGTTTAGATGCAGCATTCTTTATTTCGGATAATTCGTAACTTCAGATAAATTCATATTCGTTACATTCACTAACAGCCAAATTTGAAAGGAAATTCCAATACCTATAATTTAATAGTTAGTTATTATTAGTTAGTTAATATTTCGGATTTTTAGATTTTCATTCTTTCTAATTTTCGTATTTTCCTTTCTTATTTTCAGACTTTCAAATTTTTTAATTGTCGAATTTTCAAATTTTCGAATTCCGAATTTTCAAATTTTCGAATACCGAATTTTCATATTTTTGAATTCCGAATTTTCATATTTTCAAATTTATGAATTTTGAATTTATGAATTTCGAATTTATGAATTTTTTGAACTTACGAATTTTCGAAAAAAACAAATGACACAAAAACGAACACATTTTTCGTCAGCGCACATGTCTACTGTCCAGAGCTTGCCCAGTATTCAATTGAGCTGCTGGGTTGCCCTGCATCCAGCGTGCTTCCTGAATGGGCATTCAGTGCTGCTGGAGGTTTTGTGACAGATAAAAGAGCACGTCTGTCCATAGACTCTGTTGACTAGCTGACATTTGTCAAAATGAAGCAGTCCAGGATTAGCAACAGTTATCAAGCCCCTGATGCCGATTTTACTGATTAAGTGTTATTGGGATCTCAAATCTCTGCAAGACTGTTTAGGCTGCCTAGCTTTGTGGGTGTTGATTTTATCTTGAAGTAATTTTTTGAAATAGGTAGGTTTCATGGGCACAATTAACAGCCAAGGACCATTTTTTCCGCAGCTGTTTAACAAGTGCATTACATTTCAATTGTTTACAGCAAGGCCAATTCTTGCTTTCATCAAGAGTACTTCTAGAAGGTTTTTGAGTGAAGGCACCAACAACACCCAAAGACCATTTTTTCCGCAACTGTTTGACAGGGCTATCAAATAAAATTTTTCTACAGCAAGGCCAATTCTTGATTTCATTAAGAGTACCTCTATAGGTTTAGAGGGAGGGCACCACCAACACCCAAAGTCAAATGTTTCTGCGCCTGTTACTTCTATCCAAAGTCTGCAAAAGAGACACCAGACTTTAACTAAAAAAGTGAATCTTGGCCTGAGTGTACTATAATCTGGCTTATTCACATAAGGCTTGCTCACTGTGGCGCAAAACTTTATTTCCATCCAAAGTTTGCCAAATGACACCAGAATGTATCCAAACAATGTCTAATCTTGTTCCGAGTGCACTAAATTATGGCCCCAAGCCGTTGTTTACTAAATAAAGAAAATCAATTTAAATGTCATTTTTTTCTTTATAAATGTCAGTTTTGCTGCAGCAGGTTCTATACATGGTACAGATGTGTCACTTCTAACAAGGTTCGTAGTTTAGGGAAGTTGGCTCTTTTGAAATTCAGTGTCTTTGTATTCCCCTTATGTTTCCTATTTGTGTGATTTATACTGAAGTCAATTGACCTGTGAACGCTGTTTCCTAAATTGTCCGTATTTCCACATCCGTGATCAGGTCTGTATTGTTGGTAATCAGTAGATCCAGTAACGCTTTATTTCTAGTTGGTGCATCTACCATCTGACCCATAAAATTGTCCTGCAAGACATTTAGGAACTGGCGAGCCTTAGATGAATGCACGGTTCCCTCCGCCCAGTCTATGTCTGGATAGTTAAACTCCCCCATTATGATAGCACTTCCCATCCTTGCTGCTAATCCAAATTGTGATAGGTGATCTGTCTCCCCTTCCTCCCTCAGGTTAGGGGGCCTATAGCATACTCCCAGTATTATTTTCCCCTTAGCTTTATCCCTTTGGAGCTCTACCCATAAGGACTCCACCTCCTCCCTAGCTCCCTTAGTGATGTCATCTCTCACATTCACTTGTACATTATTCTTGATATATAGGCATACCTCTCCCCCTTTTTTACCCTCTCTATCCTTGCGATAAAGGGTATACCCTTGAATGTTTGCCAGCCAATCATGAAAGCTGTAGAACCAGGTCTCTGAAATTCCCACAAACTCCAAATGCTCCTCGTACAAGAGTATCTCTAGTTCACCCATCTTGTCCGCCAGGCTCCTGGCATTGGTGAACATGCCATGTAGTTTAGACCGGTCGCATATTATCCTCTTAATGGGTGTTCTGAGATTGCAATTAGGACTCGCTACCATACTTACCTGGGGTTTATGTGCTTTGGTCAACCTACCACCAATGACTCCAATACTATCCTCAGGAATATGTTCCGCACTTACTATCTCTACCTCTGGACCCTCCCCCCATTGCCTAGTTTAAAAACCTCTCTAACTTTTTGGCCATCTTCATTCCCAGCTGATCTGCACCCTCCTCATTTAGGTGCAGTCCGTCCCTTCTATAGTACCGGTTATCGACTGAGAAGTCAGCCCAGTCTTCCAGGAACCCAAACCCCTCCTTACTACACCAGCTCTTCAGCCACTTGTTTACCTCTGGGGGAATCTAGGATGGAAAAGGACTTGGGGGTCCTAGTAGATGATAGGCTCAGCTATGGCATGCAATGCCAAGCTGCTGCTAACAAAGCAAACAGAATATTGGCATGCATTAAAAAGGGGTTCAACTCCAGAGATAAAATGATAATTCTCCCGCTCTACAAGACTCTGGTCTGGCCGCACCTAGAGTATGCTGTCCAGTTCTGGGCACCAGTCCTCAGGAAGGATGTACTGGAAATGGAGCGAGTACAAAGAAGGGCAACAAAGCTAATAAAGGGTCTGGAGGATATTAGTTATGAGGAAAGGTTACGAGCACTGAACTTATTCTCGATGGAGAAGAGACGCTTGAGAGGGGATATGATTTCAATATACAAATACCATACTGGTGACCCCACAATAGGGATAAAACTTTTTCGTGGAATGGAGTTTAACAAAACTCGTGGTAACTCATTGAAATTAGAAGAAAAGAGGTTTAACCTTAAGCTACGTAGAGGGTTCTTTACTGTAAGAGCGGCAAGGATGTGGAATTCCCTTCCACAGGCGGTGGTCTCAGTGGGGGGCATTGATAGTTTCAAGAAACTATTAGATACACACCTGAACGACCGCAACATACAGGGGTATACAATGTAATACTGACATATAATCATACACATAGGTTGGACTTGATGGACTTGTGTCTTTTTTCAACCTCACCTACTATTTAACTATGTAAATTTACACCCAGAATTAGGGGACCGCCCAAGCAATATGTTTAAAGGATTTTTCATTTTAATTGTTTCACTTTAAGCAGCATTAAAATCACTGCTCCCTTAACCACTTCCCGCCCACCCCATAGCAGATGACGACCGGGAGGTGGTTCAGTTATCCTGACTGGGCGTCATATGACGTCCAGCAGGATAACATGCTGGCGCGCATCGCGGCGATCGGTGGAGTGGTGTGTCAGTCTGACACCCCGCTCCACCAATCTTGGTAAAGAGCTACCGGCGGAGGCTTTTTACCACGTGATCAGCAGTGTCCAATCACAGCTGATCACAATGTCAATAGGAAGAGCCATTGATCGGCTTTTCCTCACTCACGTCTGACAGACGCGAGTAGAGGAGAGCTGGTCAGCGGCTCTCCTGACAGGGGGGTCTGCGCTGATTGTTTATCAGCGCAGCCCCCCTCAGTTCACCACATTGGACCACCAGGGATGTACCCCATGGCCATGCACATGTGCCCAGTCAGTCCGTGCCCAATCTGTGCCAATCAATACCCACAAATGGGCACTGATTGGCACCAGTATATTGCAGTGATGCCCAGCAATGCCACCCTTAGGGGCATCAGTGCCACCAGTGTCATCAGTTCCACCCATCAGTGTCCATCAGTGCCACCTGTCAGTGCCCATCTGTGCCCATCAGTGCCCATCTATCAGTGCCCATCAGTGCCACCTATCAGTGCCACCCATGAGTACCCATCAATGCCACCTATGAGTGCCAATCAGTGCCACCTATGAGTGCCCATTGGTGCCACCTATGAGTGCGAATCAGTGATGCATACCAGTGCCACCTATCAGTGCCCATCAGTGCCACCTATCAGTGCCCATCATCAGTGTCCATCAGTGCCACCTCATCAGTGGTATGAATAAAGTGAGTGGTGATTGCGCTGTGATAAGGGGGATAGGAAGGGTACTAGAAAAGAAAGGGATCAAAGAGAAGCACAAGAAGGTGGTTCTCCTAAGCCCAAAGACAGTTACTGTGGATATAGAGGGCAATAATGGGAGAGTAGTTTTTTAAAAAATTAACAAAGTTTATTAAAGTGTCATATTCTAAAATTGGCAATGACAACACCAACAATTATATAAATAGACTTGATCCACCATACACTAATAAATGGGCTTATCAGGTGCTATGTGCATGCGACATGCTCATTAGCCAGATTCACAAAAATACCAAACAATAACAAACATACAGAAACATAAAACAAACATAGTGCAGGCGCCTATACTCCCACAGATGCACAAAGTCCCTATGGCTAACCGCCAAATCAAGATACAAGAAAAATAATGTCTAATAACAAAGGTGCATTGTGCATGTGTGGTCCCCCGGGGAGATGGGGATTAAGGGGTTCAGTCAACACTAAAGATGCCCACCTAGAAAGAACCCACTGAATAATGTCACCAACTGCTGAATATATTAAGTGGATGGATTGAAGGAACTTCAAAGATACAGTATATGCTGCATGCGCATGCTCAAGGCATTTCATTCACAGAAAGTCCACGTCCAGTTGAAGCTACGTAACAATGACGTTGCGAAACGCGTTGACGTAACCACGTGGTGCAGACGCCGACTCAGTCATCTCCCCATCCTAATGGGAGACGGGGACTTCTAATAGGAGAAATTGTATCTCTCTAGAGGAACCGCCAAATAAGTGAGAGTTCACTTGCCGTATGTTATAGTTGCAGCTTGAACCTACGAAGAAGTGGAGTGCCATCCATTACGTCCCTATATGACATAGCAAGCCACAGACAGCACTTACCTTACAGGCGGAGAAACCAACGGAGCAGTAGGACTGCCATGGAAACATAGGAGACGCTGTCCGGACTTCATACTAGCAAGAGGCGGTAACGTAACCCTTTCAGCTTCTGTTTTCAGCTGACATCCCTGCATAGATATTGGTGTGGCTTTGCTTTGATAAATGCAGACTTTGGGACTATATATAGTGATGTATAATCATCTACTGGCTAAATAACCGATTCTGTAATACAAATTAGTTCCAGGCAAATCCCAGCAAGTTTGCTTTGCTATGTGAATAGTATTTGGCGGTGACCTCATTAACTAATCATGTGGCTTCAATTATTCAACACACCCAAATAGAGACTCTCTGAATGATATTATTTATTACACTTCAGGAATGGACTTTCTGTGAATGAAATGCCTTGAGCATGCGCATGCAGCATATATCTTTGAAGTTCCTTCAATCCATCCACTTAATATATTCAGCAGTTGGTGACATTATTCAGTGGGTTCTTTCTAGGTGGGCATCTTTAGTGTTGACTGAACCCCTTAATCCCCATCTCCCTGGGGGACCACACATGCACAATGCCCCTTTGTTATTAGACATTATTTTTCTTGTATCTTGATTTTAGCGGTTAGCCATAGGGACTTTGTGCATCTGTGGGAGTATAGGCGCCTGCACCCGATAAGCCCATTTATTAGTGTATGGTGGATCAAGTCTATTTATACAATTGTTGGTGTTATCATTGCCAATTTTAGAATATGACACTTTAATAAACTTTGTTAATTTAAAAAAAAAACTACTCTCCGATTATTGCCCACTATATCCACAGTAACTGTCTTTGGGCTCAGGAGAACCACCTTCTTGTGCTTCTCTTTGATCCCTATCTTTTCTAGTATGCTTGTTTTTTTGTTACGGATATGGCCTCTAAACTGGAGGAGTGGCATCGGGTGAGAGATTATTATTAACGACAAGGCATATATTTTTAAGGGTGGTCCCTCCCCTCCTTTTCTCTTTAGGGAAGAGGAAGGGGAAGGGGCTAGCTCAAATGTATAGAGAGGTGAGTGAAAAAATAAAAAAATTAATTTAAAAAAGTATAATAAACATGAGGGCTAGTATCATACTAGCACATGAAAAATATTGTAAATACTGAAACAAAAGAAAAGAAAGTTCTCAGTGCAAAAGGGCTAGTATCATACTAGCACATATGTGGTAACTCAGCAAATACTTATTAGAAGAAAAATCTCAGTGCAAAAGGGCTAGTATCATACTAGCACATATGTGGTAACTCAGCAAATACTTATTGGTGACTCCAAGTAAATAAATAAATGGTGAACAATCCCACCACCTAGTAGTACAAAGTGCTCAAACAATGAGTCATCAGTTCCAAAAAGGCAAAATGAAAAAATTATACAAAATATAACAGTATAATGAAATGTAATAAAGTGCAGTCTCATGGGCACTAAATCCGAATAGACTGAGGAAACAAAATTGCCTAAAACATATAAAAAGCTATAAAATGAGTGACAAATACGGTGTGGGTACAAAAATATATATATATATATATAAAAAATATTGTAAATACTGAAACGAAAAAAAAAAATCTCAGTGCAAAAGGGCTAGTATCATACTAGCACATATGTGGTAACTCAGCAAATTCTTATTAATGACTCCAAGTAAATAAATAAATGGTGAACAGTCCCACCACCTTGTAGTACAAAGTGCTCAAACAATGAGTCATCAGTTCCAAAAAGGCAAGTCCACAAGCCACAGGAAAGGGAAAAAAGTCTTCAGTGGAGACAAGCAGCTCACCTTACTGCTGCAAGACAACAGCTTGTAATCCAATAACAAATCACCAGCAGGCAAGGGTCCCATCCAGTAGTTCAGGCGATTCGGGTGGTGGGTTTGCCGGATGGTATATAAAAAACATAAGCAGACAGTATATAGTATAACTCCGTGGCGGACAGAGTGGAAAAAGGGACAGGACACAGAAGGGGGATGCACTCACTTTTGTAAAATGAGTGTGGGCGTCAATCCAACGAACACCTCACAAGGGTGTCTTCAAACCGTCCCCATTTCCTCAATGCTCGTCACAATGGGATGAATATATGTGGAGTGTTGGAAGAGAGTGCACATAGTGTGATCCCGTATATAAATCAGTTTATTAGGTTAAAAACAACATGGTGCACTTACATTTAGCAGAAGGCTATAGTAAAAAACATCCACGAGCACCAAGCTGGTATCCTATCATCAGTCTGTGACAGTTCCCGTGCTCCAATCCTGATGTGTATCGTCACGTCACGTGACTTCGTCAGAGGATAACACGGGGTGAAAAGTCTATGCTTTTATATGGTCTCTATGTAATGGGCGTCTGGCGGCCATTTTCTCGAAGCCCGCCGCTACAAAAATGGACGCCCGGCGGCCATTTTCCCGAAGCCCGCCACTGCACTGGGTGAACCCAGCACTGGACAAATCCGTCCGCCATTTTGTTGAGGTCTCATTCTTATATTAAAAGAGGCACTAGTAGTCATAATCATGCTTAATAAAAGGCAGCCAAGAGGTGCAGCAAGCCGCACACATAGCAGCCAACTAATATATGTAATCCTGGGAGAAAAAAATAAATAAACTGGGAAACGTATAACAAACTAAAAAAGTGTATAAAAAGGGGCAAGTATACAGTAAAAAGGAGAATACAAAAAACAGCGAAATTATACAAAAAAAATACACTAGTGGTTAGTCCAGCGGGAGAGGGGACATCCAATAAATGTCAAAGGTAATGGATAATATAAAAATTATTTAAAAATATATGAAATAAGCAGAGATATCAAAAAGATACTGGAGCTCGGGGAATATCACAGGCTCACTGAAATGGAATGCATAAGGTAAATACACTAAAATTAAAATATGTATATATGACAGTGATAACAATATAGCAAAACAAAAAGATAAAAATTATATAAGTAAAACTAATCAGGAGAGTATGTAAGAAAATCAGTAAAGAATTAGAAAAGGAGAGGATATGGGACCCGGTGTATATAATCGCATGGGGTGCAGAAGATTAATAGTCGCTAAGAAAGCAATTCAGGTCAAACTCGATGTTAAGCCCTTTGGGTACAAGAGTGTCCATAGAAAAGATCCATTGGGACTCGAGTTGACTTAAAATCCTCACTTTGTGTCCCCCACCCCATGGTTTGGTATAGGGCACAATACCCCAAAATCTCAGATGGCTAGGGTCTCTATTGTGACATTTATCAAAATGCCTAGAGACATTGTGTTTGTCATACCCCTTTTGAATGTTTTGAACATGTTCCTTGATACGAATTCTCAATAGCCTTTTGGTATGGCCAATGTATTGGAGGCCACAGCTGCACTCCAATACATAGACCGCTCCCTCAGAATTGCACCCAATAAACTGGTTGATCTCATATTTTGTGCCATTGCTGTTTGGAAAGAAAACACTTTTTGGTTCGGACATTTAGTACGGGTACAGGCATAACATCGTTTACAAGGGTAAAATCCCTTGCCTGTGAAAAAAGAAAATAGTTTCTTTGGAGGATCAATCACGCTTTTAACTAACCGATCTCTTAGTGTGGGTGCCCTTTTGTAGATAAATTTAGGTTTATCTGGTAGCACCTCCCTGAGCCCTCTATCAGATTTCAAAATATGCCAGTGTCAGGATACGATGCTTTCGATCTTCTTATATTGCGAGTTGTACTCAAGGACTAGGGGCACCTGATCCTGTTGGTCTTTTGTCTTCGAGCAATACTGGCCACACAAAACAATTCAGTGGTACATAGTAATTTGAGGAACAGATCAACGTTTAACCCTAAACCTCAGGACAACACCCATAGAAGTTTTTAAGAACCTAGTGACGGAAGAAATTAAGCATTTAACTGTAAAGAAAAGAGAAGAACCAAGGATTATTAAGACCGGCATCCAGAAACTTATTAAAAGAAAGGACCTCGTGATAAGGCCTTTAGATAAAGGAGGTGGTATTGTGATTCAAACTACCGAACAATACCACAAAGGCATGATGAAGTTATTAGAAGATCACAACACATACTGCTTATTATCCAAGAACTCTATTTTTAAATGGAAAAAAGAGCTTGAACAAGTAGTACTACTGGGCCTCAATAAAGGTATACTTAACAAAAAAGAAGCAAAATATCTGGTTCCAGAAGCCTGCAGAACCCCAATTATCTACGCATTACCGAAAATCCATGAGGATAAAACTAATCCCCCTTTAAGACCGATTGTTAACGGTATAGAATCAGTCACAGCAAGATTGGGTGAATACATCAACAAATATCTTCAACCGGCTGTACAAAGCACTAAGGCCTATCTGCGTGACACGAAACAAATGCTTCAAATACTCGAAAACAGAGTAGATACTGGTATCGTGTGGATGGCAACAGCAGACGTGTCATCACTTTATACGATCATACCCCACTTTGCAGCATGTGAGGCGATGAAATGGGGCCTCAGAAAATACACCAAACTCCCTGCTTTCAGAGGAAATTCCTTGTTAAATGTCTCGACTTTTGCCTGAAGCACAGCCATTTCTGGTACTGCAAACAATTTTACCAACAGAAGACAGGAGTAGCTATGGGGGCTAAATTCGCCCCCAGCGTCGCAGGACTCTTTATGTCCCAATGGGAAGAGGAAGTTGTTTTTACGGACCCACCCAAGGAACTACGCCTATTCAAAAGGTATATCGACAATATTTTTATTATTTGGGAAGGTGATCGTGACCTCTTAATCTAATTTTTTTCCAAATTAAACAATAATACCAAAAATATTGTATTAACGTGGCAAATAGAGGAACACTCTATTCCGTTTCTCGATGTTGAAATTTCACGTATCAACAATCAATTCATTACTAAGACCTTCTTTAAAAACGTCGACCGTAATAGTTACTTACCTCTGTGAAGTTGCCATCACAGAAACTGGCTATTTAACATCCCTAAAGGCCAGATCATGCGACTAAGACGTAATTGCACTCTTGAAAAAGACTTCTATATGCAGGCCAGTCTGATTGGAGAGAGATTCATAAATAAAGGCTACAGTCAAGAGTTTATAAGAGAAAAAATCGAAGAAGTAGGACAAATGCAAAGACCAGTATTGCTCGAAGACAAAAGACCAACATGTCAACAGGATCAGGTGCTTGAGTCCTTGAGTACAACTCACAATATAAGAAGATCGAAAGCATCGTATCATGACACTGGCATATTTTGAAATCTGATAGAGGGCTCAGGGAGGTGCTACCAGATAAACCTAAATTTATCTACAAAAAGGCACCCACACTAAGAGATCAGGTAGTTAAAAGCGTGATTGATCCTCCAAAGAAACAATTTTCTTTTTTCACAGGCAAGGGATTTTACCCTTGTAAACGATGTTATGCCTGTACCCGTACTAAACGTCTGAACCAAAAAGTGTTTTCTTTCCAATCAAACAGCAATGGCACAAAATATGAGATCAACCAGTTTATTGGGTGCAATTCTGAGGGAGCAGTCTATGTATTGTAGTGCAGCTGTGGCCTCCAATACATTGGCCGTACCAAAAGGCTATTGAGAATTCTTATCAAGGAACATGCTCAAAACATTCAAAAGGGGTATGACAAACACAATGTCTCTAGGCATTTTTTTTTTTTTTTTTGTCATTCAAATATTTTTATTAGGTTTATAAAGTTTTACAGAAAAGGTTGGAAGTAGAGAATATACACAAATGATAATGATAAGATAATAAAATAAAATAAAAGAAAGTATAATAATAATAATAAGAAGCACATATCTAGAGCAATCGTATGATAAATCTTCAGGTTATGTTTACAGTTATTTATGTATAATGATATTTATCAGTCCATGTCTTCCACAGTTTGTCAAATTTATCACATCTTAGCGAGTTTATTGCTATAAGTCTTTCAAAGGTATAATTTTGCTGGACCTTCCTAGTGACATCCGTGATGTTAAGTGTTGGAGCGCTTTTTCAATTACTGAGAATTAGGGACCTAGCAACCAGTAGTATGTGTGTTACTACATGTCTTACATAGTAGGGAAATTTTTCTAATCCAATTAATAATATAGCTAGTTTTGGGTCTAGGGGTGTTATGATGCCTGTAATTTCCCTTATCAGTTTAAAAATGTTGTTCCAGAAGCTGGTAACGTTAGGGCACTCCCAAAACATATGGAGAAGATGGCCTTTTTGTCCGCATTCTCTCCAGCATAAAGGTGAGGTGTTAGTGAACATTTTTGAGATTCTACAGGGGGTATATTGCCAGCGGTGTATTATTTTAAGCAATGTTTCCCAGTGTGTGGTGCAGTGTGACACCGTTTGTATGGTCTTAAACGCGAATTGCCATTGATTATCAGTAATTGAAGTTTTGAGGTCCATTTCCCACCTAGTGTGTGTTCTTGATTTTTGGAACTTTGTTTTCCCCTGGAGTAGATTCTAGTATAAAGATATTCCTTTGTTATGGAATGACCTTCGGGTTAGGTGAAGCCATGCTAGGTTTGAAAGGTGGACACCATTCTGCGGGTGCTTGTGTGTGAGGTGAGCTACACGTAAGCAGGTGAATAGCATGTTATGTGGCATGTTGTGGTCCTTCATTAAGCAGGTTGCTGATTTTGGTCTATTTTTATGGTATAGGTCTTGTACGCTGTTGATCTTATGGGAAGGGAATTTTTTCAATGATATCATTGGTATATTGGCTTCAACCACACTTAGAGGGAGTGTATAGTCTATTTCTCTACTGTCAGTAACTTGACGAGATGTGAGGAATCTCCATGCTTTGAGTGATATGATGATAGTGGGGGGCAGGTGTTTAAGATTCCAGGGTATCCAGCTGTCACTTATGAGGATCGATGGTAGGTCTGATATTGGGGCTAAGGTTTTTTCAATCTCCACCCAGAGTGGAACTTCTTTAGGTGAGAACCAATATTTGAGTTGGTCTAGCCTAGTTGCCCACATATAGTCATGAACATCTATTAGTCCCGCCCCTCCTGCTCTTTTATGGGGAATTAGTGTAGCTTGTGAGCATCTTGCTTTCTTTGTATTCCATAGGAGTTTCCATTGGAGACTAGAGAGTGATTGGAGATAATGTTCCGGGATGGTGATCGGGAGTACCCTAAAGATGTACAGGATTTGAGGGAGGATTAACATTTTAAATGCTGCTAACCTACCTAGCCATGATAATTCGTGTTTGGCTATGTTGTTGGTTTGAATCGTTAGTTTGGTTAAAAGGGGTTTCAAGTTAGCATCAATTAGGGAGCTGGTATGGTTAGTAAGTGTAATGCCTAGGTATGGTATACCTTTGGGACTCCATGTGTACGGGAGTGAATGTTGTAATGTGTTACGCTGTTTGGTGTTCACACCTAGGTCCAAAATAAGGGATTTGGAGCAGTTCACTCTGTAGTATGATATATTGCCAAAGGAAGTTAGTATTTCATGCGCTATAGGGAGTGCTGTGCTCGGATTTGTCAAAAATAATATCACATCGTCAGCGAATAAATTGATAATGTGAGTGGTGGTTCCGAATTGGAAACCAGTTATGCCATCATGTGATCTTATGGCCTCCGCCAGGGGTTCGATCATGAGGTTGAAGATTGTTGGGGATAAGGGACAACCCTGACGAGTTCCATTCGTTATTTGGAATGGAGTGGAAAGCATGCTGGACGTGTACACCCGGGCTGAGGGACAGGAATACAAGGCCAGAATCGCATTCAGTATGTGGTCACTAAAACCATATTTAGATAAAGTCATTGACATGTACTTCCAGTTCATTCTATCAAACGCCTTCACTGCGTCTATGGATAGCAGTAGAGAAGGCGTTTTTGTTATTTCGGCATGGTGGATGATGTTAATTATTCTCCTCGTAGCATCAGAGGTTTGTCTCCCCCTCACGAAGCCCATCTGATCTTTTTGAATCAGTGATGGAATGTAAGTTGCTATTCTTTTGGTTATTAGCTTGGCATAAATTTTTATATCAGAATTTAGAAGAGAGATTGGACGAAAATTGGGTGGTGTGGTGGGTTCTTTACCTGGTTTGGGTATGGTGACAATATAAGCTTGCAGCATCTCTGGGGGAAAGGTTGCTGTGGTTGCTGCTTTTGTAAAAACTGATTGTAAGTGTGGAGCAAGATGTGATCTGAATGTTTTGAAGTATTCATTTGAGAACCCGTCAGGCCCGGGTGATTTGTCATTTGGTAGAGTTTCTATAGCAGCGGTTATTTCAGTTATGGTAAACGGGGAGTTTAAAGTAAGGATCTGGGATTCTGATAATACTGGTAGTTTTAACTTTTGAAGGAAGGTTTGGATGCTGTCGTGCGTGGGTTGGCATGTAGAGGGGTCGTCTTTAATGTTGTATAGGTTGCTATAGTAGTCTGCGAACTGGTTAGCTATGTCTTGCGGGTTTGTGACTTTATGTTTGAGAGTAGGGTGGAGCAGGTGGGCAATTCTTGTTTTGGTTTTCACTGCTTTAAGTCTATTGGCTAAGTATTTCCCTGCTCTGTTGGCATTGGCATAGGATTGTAGTTTCAGACGTCTAAGATGGTAATCGTATTGTTGTGAGAGCCTATTTCTGAGGTTATCTCTTAAAGCTGAGAGTTTTTGGGTAAGGCTGGTATTAGGTTTTTGTTTATTTTGTGCTTCTATGGTGTGGATGTCTTTTAGGATTGAATCAATTTGGGCATTATGCCGTTTTTTTTCCTTTGCTCCGATTTGTATGAGTATACCTCTTATGTACGCCTTATAGGCGTTCCATAAGGTGAAAGGGTTGTCAACAGAGTCAATATTGTTTCGAAAGAATTCTCTGATATGTTGGGAGAGCTTAGTGGAAGTTCGAGGGTCTTGTATTAATCTTACATTGCTACGCCAGATGGGTGAGGAGGAGGAGACAACCTGGTCATTGATGGTGATGGTAATAACAGCATGGTCAGACCATGTTATATCATGTATTTTCGCACTCGAGATATTCTGTAACAGCCACTTGTCTGTCAAGAATAGATCAATGCGAGAATATGAGCAATGCCTGTGGGAGAAAAAAGTGTAGTCTCTTGCGTTCACGTTTAAACATCTCCATACATCATAAAGATCCGCTTGGTGTATTATTTTTCTCAGATAGGAGGAGCTGTGTGTTTTGGAGCAGACGTATCCATTTTGGGATCAACTATATGATTAAAGTCACCGCAGACAATAAGATATTAATATATTAATGTATTAAGATATTAAAGTATACGGTTTGGAGATAATGTCTCCTGTCAGGATGATGTATGCCATAAATACGTGTGGGTAGTCTTTGTGTGTACAGTTAGGAGCTTTTGTGTCTTGGAAGTGGGTCTCCTGCACACATAAGATGTCTGCTTTGTGTTTTTGGGCTTCCTTCCACATGGAGAGTCTTTTTGCGGGGTGGTTCAGGCCCCTGGCATTTATGGATAGGCAGTTAATAGGCATGTGGGGGTGATTTTTGTGTCTGCTGTGTTATGAAGTGTAGGTACTCACTGTGACCTTTATAGAAGATCTGGTAGAGGATGGGTGTGCTGTCTTCGTCCAGGCTTGAAGGGAGGTTTGCTGCTGGATGATGTGCTTCAAACATATAGTAAAAAAAATAAAAGTTGTGAAAAAGGAGCATTGTTATTGAAATGAGTGTAACTGGAGGTAAACAGGGATGTTAATCATATATCTCCTGTTGTCCGGAGAGATTTGAATTTTGCATAACGTTTTGCTGTCAACCATTTCCACCGGTAGCTTTCTTTGAGGACCGTTTTCGGGAGACTACTTGCCAGTCTTCTTGTAGTGGGCTAGGTGCGGGGCTCTGAGTAGCCGACTTGTCTTGGTCGAGTAAGATACCCCATTTGCGTAGTGCTGCGATACCTTCTTCCAATGTGGATATCATTACTGAAACTCCATTATGGGTGATGGAGAGCTTGGCGGGGTATTTCCACTTATGTATTATGTTGTGGTTCCTCAGGGCCTTAGTTATGGTCGCGAGGTTGCGACGCTGTTGGAGCGTGTGCCTGGACAAGTCCGGGAGTATTTGTAGTTCCGCGTACTGCGGGTGTCTATCATCAGATCTGCGGGATGTAGTGAGGATTTGTTCTTTTATATGATAGTAGTGGACCCGAAGTAACACATCTCTAGGAGTGTTTTCAGGAAGAAATGCAGGTTTGGGTATACGATGTATACAATCCACTATCAGATCTTGCGCTGATAAGGATGGTAGCAGAGTTGAGAATAGTGCCTGTGCGTATGGCAGTAGTTGCGTAGCAAGTATGGTTTCTGGGATCCCCCTGATTTTGAGATTGTTCCGTCTGGAACGGTCTTCCAAATCTGCGACCTTATTTTTTAGCCATGTGATTTCTTCATCATGGTTTCTGTGTGCATCCACCATTGTGTTAAATGAGGAAGTAAAGTCACTCTTTCGCTGCTCTATATGATCCACCCTGTTTCCTAAAGCCTGAACTTCCCTCTGGCAGTGGTTAATGCCAGCAGTCATGTCAGCATGTAATTAAGAAGGGATAAATCTGCGGCGCTAATCTAAATAGATAAATTCCTGAGATGCAAAAAATGTATGAAAGAAGCCAATAAAGACTCGAAGACTGACCGAAGTTATAAGGTGCATAAATATCTAATGTTAGTATAAAAATAACTACTACGTGCCAAAGCCAAATAAGTAAGCAACAATAATGTAAATCAAGATCGTCAAGGAGCAGAACAAAACGACCCCAGATAAGAAAGTTCGCACACCTACAAAGGATAAGGGAGGTGAAACTGTGGCGCTAAAATCAATAAGTGTGTTCCTGGGATACCAAAGGAGAAAAAACCATATACATCCAGAGGAAAAACAGCCTGTAGGAAGATGCAGGTGACGATTTAAAAAATTCCTATGATACGTGAAAAACAAATAATACCTTAACGGGAATAAGCTATGTAACAAAAGAACTAATAACCACACCTGGAAAAAATCCAAGTAAGGATCCAGTTCATGTAAATTAATATTCCACCATTTTGTGCAACCAAGAATTATAGCAAATCAATGTTGCAACAAAAAGTGCAGCTAATAAAGGGGACTAAATAATTGAGATCCAGATAACTAATGACCTATTAAAGACCTAAATTATAAAAAACAAAAATTAAAGCTCGTGACTATACCAACACAATAATCCTAGAAGAATAAGTGCAAGCAATAATTCTAAAAAATATGTGCAAGTGATATTTCAGTGCAAAATCCAACAGTACTTAACAGATAGAAGAGAACCACCAACACCCCCATGGAGGAACTATGAAAACCGTGTTTTTGATAATAGGAGGGGTGAGATGAGACCTTACCACCATGATGGGAAATATGATCAAGCATCCTATGAGAATAGGAGGAATTCCGTCAGACCACAAGACTATGATAGGAAGTATGATCCAATACCCTATGAAAACAGGAGGAGAGATACTAGGCCGCAGTACTATAATGGGAAACATGAGCAGGCAATGTATGAAAACCATTATAATGTTCCAACATACAATCGGTATGAATACCTAAGAAGAGATGAAGAAGGAGTACGTACCCCCAGATATCAATATGAAAGGGGAAGAACTCCCAGATATCAGCATGAGGGGCGTGATAGAACCCCTAGGCGTTTTTTAGAGATGAGACGCCGGGATT
Organism: Aquarana catesbeiana; assembly: GCF_042186555.1. NCBI lineage: Eukaryota > Metazoa > Chordata > Amphibia > Anura > Ranidae > Aquarana > Aquarana catesbeiana. Next base: position 214,435,216 of record NC_133331.1, on the reverse strand, counting down.
CTCCCAGGCGTTATCGGATGGAGTATGGACCACGAAGATCTCCGAGGAGGAGCCCAGAGCGTGGAGTGAGGAGAGATATAAGAAGGGAAGAAAGGAATCAAGAACATCGGAGAGAGGGGGATCGAGAGAAGAAACTAAAGAGATCTCCACGGAGAGACTCAGAAAAAGGGTCTGGAAGAAACGAAAAACCAAACGTGGATGCAGAGCAGGAACAAAAAAACAGAAGAAAATGAGACCAATAGGAGAAGGGATAATCAACATCAGTGGGGTGGAGTTAACGAGAGATGAAATTAAAGTACTAGACAAAGGCTTAAAATTTGCACCTAAAAAGAATTTAAATAAATTCAATACGTACGTAGATATCAACAAATTCGCCAGGAGCCTTCATATTAAGAAGTATATGTTGAGCAAACCAGGAGAAAACCTAATAAGGAACAATATGGTGGAAAGTGAAATTAAACATAGTGATCTGAAAAATAAATCACTATTCAACCCCCCACTGGGAACAGAGGGAAATATTGAAGTGTTTCGGAAAATGGTCCTGAAAGATTTGCATGATCTAAAAATTAGGAAAATAAATGATCCCACGGAGATCAAGAGTGGTATTCAAAAATTAGAAGAGAGAAGGGAGATTGTGGTTAGACAGGCTGATAAAGGAGGAGCAATAGTGATTCAATCGAAGAAGGACTATCAGGAGGAATTAAAAAGACAATTGAGTGACACCACCACTTACTTAAGACTGCCGGGAAACCCGATAGCACAGTATAAAGATGACCTAACCTATCTGGTAGAAAGAGGAAAATCTAGAGGCCTACTAAATAAAAAAGAGGCAAAATATTTACAGCTACGTGGATGTCGCACCCCAGTTATATATACTCTCCCTAAGATTCATAAAAATAAAGAGAAACCTCCAGGAAGACCAATTGTAAACGGAATAAACTCGGTGGGAGCTAGAATAGGGGAGTATATTGACTGGTTCCTACAACCATTAGTGAGAAAAACTGAGTCTTTTCTAAGAGATACTAAACATCTACTCCAGTTGTTGGATACTGTCACATTTGGGGACAGGCCAGTCTATCTGGCAACAGCAGATGTAGCATCGCTTTATACTATAATTGATCACGAAGAAGCAATACAAGCAACAAAATGGGCCTTGAAAAAATTTAGTGACTTAAAAGCGGTGCAAAGAAAGTTTTTATTGGAGTGTTTAAAATATAGTTTGGATCACAATTATTTTTGGCACGAAAATGACTTTTTTAAACAAATTTGTGGAATTGCAATGGGTGCCAAATATGCACCCAGCGTAGCTAACCTTTACATGGCGGAATGGGAAGAAGAAGCCGTATATAAGAATAGACCCCAGCAACTTCTTTTATTCAAAAGATTTATTGACGATATTATCGTGATATGGGCTGGTGATAAGGAAAGCTTGATGGACTTTGGTTTTAACTTGAATTCAAAAAATAAAAATATTAATTTATCATGGGAGATCAATGATGAAAGAATACAATTTTTAGATTTGGAAATTTTAAAAGAGGATGGAAGATTTATTACCCAAACATTTTTTAAACAAGTTGATAGAAACAGCTATCTGCCAATAGATAGTTGCCATCATGCTCCCTGGCTAAACAATATACCTAAGGGCCAGTTCACTAGGTTGAAAAGAAATTGTACAAAACAAGAGGTTTTTCTTAAACAAGCTGAATTTATTGGACAAAGATTTATCCAAAAGGGATATGGCCCTGATTTTATAAAGGAGAAAATTAAAGATGTGGAGGCCATGGATAGAAGTAAACTTATAGAGGATTCCAGTAAAAAAACTGACTCTATGAACTCTGTACCATTGGTGATGGATTATAGTTTACAACATAAGCAAATAGAAAAAATCTTTAGAAAATATTGGAATATAGTGAAAGCAGACAGACATCTGGGAACGTTATTACCAGAGAAACCGAGATTTACGTATCGGAGAGCTCCCACATTGAGGGATCTGGTTGCCAAAAATGTACTAGACCCTCCCCCGCGGAGAAATTTTTCCTTCTTTGATGGGAAAGGCTTTTATCCCTGCAAGACCTGCTACACGTGCAGACACACAAATGAGGCAAAAAAGAAAAAATGTAACTTCAAATCAACAGTTACCAATAGAGAATACCAAATCAAAGAATTTATATCTTGCCGAACAGAGGGAGTAGTGTATTTGCTGGAATGTCCCTGTCAGATCCAGTATGTAGGACGAACAAAAAGAGAACTATGGAAGAGACTGAGAGAACATACTCAAAATATAAAGAAAGGTTATCCAAAACATAGTTTGTCAAAACACTACGATCAATATCATAATAGGGACCCCTCCTCACTAAAAGTATGGGGAATCGAGAAATATAAACCCCATTGGAGGGGTGATAATAAAGTGATAAAATTGAGTCAGGCAGAATCTCGTTGGATACATGAGCTCCGTACTTTAACGCCTCTGGGTCATAATGTTGAATTTGATCTTAACTGTTTTATCTCTAATTATTAGAAGTGGTGTTTCATAAATATATTTTTCTTGGGCCATTCATTTTTAACAATGGGCATTTTCATTTCCTTTTTATTCAGTATCGAATTAAATCTTTGATCTTTTAGAATTATTTTAGAGTTAGATTTTTTATGTGTTGCAGGCCTATTATTTTAATCAATTTTTGAAGTTTTTAATCACTTTGAAGGTTTTATTTCTTCATTGCCGATATTATTTGGATCCGTAATTTTAAGATGGACCACTAGAGGGAGTTTTTTCCATTCCTCCCCTTAATAATAAATTTTTATTTAATGTTCTTAGTTCATTTATATATTATGTATAACAACTTTAATTAACTATATTCAATTATTTATACATATATTTTTTTATGTTACGGAAATTTTATATATGAATTAGAGATTTGTTTAGGAATATTGTATTAATATATTTACTATTGTGCACAAGGAGCACCGCATAGTTTATCGATATGCTTCTGTTAGAGGGGTTGCTATGGCTACCTCTCTCCCATAAAAAGGATCAGTGTCCGCCTGTCTTCATACCCTTTGAGAAAGTGACGTGACAGTCACGCAACGCGTCAGGGAGAAGAGAGGCGGTACTACTTGGCTACTTGTCTTTCCGATCACGGCCGGGATCGGTGAGTCAGTGAGCCGTTTTTAAAGTTTCTTTGCTGAAAGCTGTAATTTGAAATGTAAGTGGGTTATTATTTAATAAAAAATCGATGATTTACATACTACACTATGGAATCCTTCCCCTTATTCTTTTGAGTGAACACTGCTTGAGAAATTTGGAGATCGGGAGACGTTCTATCACATACACCAAGGCGGATTTCATCCTGCTGGGAGCTGACAGCGTTTAAAACCACCTGCAGGCACAGACTGCGTGAGGCTATTTTTGGGCTGTTATCGCTCAGCCGGGAGGTGAGAGGCTGGGGGAACCGTTTTATCTGTCTATACACCTGTTTCTCTTCACTGGGGATATGTGAAAGAATTTTTTTGATCCATCACGAAGGAGTTATGAATGGGATGATTGACTATTTAATTAATTTTTTTTGAATTTAGAAATCACTTCTATTCACTCTGGGACACTTTATTGTTATCACATTGAGTGTGACATATATGCTGAACACTGATTATTTTTGATTGCTGGTGTGTTATTAGTTAGTCACCTTATTTATCTTTTGTGGAAGAAACATTGTTTACTTCATTGAAACATTTGTCCGATTTGATACACATTTTTTTGGGAATTTACTCGTGTATTTACTCATATTTATTTTGGATGCTGCACTAACAATTACACAATATTATTTAGAGAGTGGATTTTTATAGAAAGAAATTTAGAGATTATTATTGCTTTCAATCATTTATATTTTCTATTTTTTATTCATGATTTATGGAACATTTATCAATTATGTGTATTTGTGTTTCTATTGTTAGGACCTTTATTGATTTATCTAATTAATTATTTATTCACTTGTCTTCACCTTGGATTTTGCACTGAAATATCACTTGCACATATTTTTTAGAATTATTGCTTGCACTTATTCTTCTAGGATTATTGTGTTGGTATAGTCACGAGCTTTAATTTTTGTTTTTTATAATTTAGGTCTTTAATAGGTCATTAGTTATCTGGATCTCAATTATTTAGTCCCCTTTATTAGCTGCACTTTTTGTTGCAACATTGATTTGCTATAATTCTTGGTTGCACAAAATGGTGGAATATTAATTTACATGAACTGGATCCTTACTTGGATTTTTTCCAGGTGTGGTTATTAGTTCTTTTGTTACATAGCTTATTCCCGTTAAGGTATTATTTGTTTTTCACGTATCATAGGAATTTTTTAAATCGTCACCTGCATCTTCCTACAGGCTGTTTTTCCTCTGGATGTATATGGTTTTTTCTCCTTTGGTATCCCAGGAACACACTTATTGATTTTAGCGCCACAGTTTCACCTCCCTTATCCTTTGTAGGTGTGCGAACTTTCTTATCTGGGGTCGTTTTGTTCTGCTCCTTGACGATCTTGATTTACATTATTGTTGCTTACTTATTTGGCTTTGGCACGTAGTAGTTATTTTTATACTAACATTAGATATTTATGCACCTTATAACTTCGGTCAGTCTTCGAGTCTTTATTGGCTTCTTTCATACATTTTTTGCATCTCAGGAATTTATCTATTTAGATTAGCGCCGCAGATTTATCCCTTCTTAATTAATTGTTTTTAGGTGTGTGAACACTATTATTTGTTGGCTGCTATTCTGTTCTTATTCTACGCTTTTTAAGGTATTTTTTATTTATATTTTTATTGTTGGCTTTTTATTATTCTTTGGTGTGCGCACAAGTACTTATTACCATCATGTCAGCATGTAATGATGCTTTTAGAGAGAGCAGCATCTCTTTGAGGACTGTGTCTGACACTGGCCTGTCAGATGTAGGGAATGCTGCTATGGGGTCCTGTATGACATGCAGTGCTGTGTCTGCAGCGTTTTGAGGTCTGCTTACCTCCATCTCAGGGTCCTTCAGCGGCCGATCCGGGGATGATATGCGCTGTTTTTGTTTGGCTGGACTCCTGGTGGAGGGGCTCGAGGTTCTAGAGGAGGATCCGCTGTGTAGATGTGAGCTGTGTTGTTGCTTTGGGGAGCCGGAGCGGCCGTTATTAGTCATGGCCTGCGGCTCCGTCCGTCTTCCTGAGGCGCCGGCGCCATTTTGTTGAGGCTCGCGCCCTTTGAAAAAGTCCTGCATTTTTTGTATATTCTGCGGGTTTTTTCTTTGCCTGGGCATCTCTTCGTGCACAGCGGGTCCCGGCGGGTCTGTGGATGCCGTTTGCGGTGGCGATGGGGCCGGTGGACGTGGATGTGAGTGGATTCTCTCCGGCGGCCGAGCGGAGCTCTCTAGTTAAGCTTCCATGCTGGAGCTCGGTCGCCACGCCCCCGTCTCTAGGCATTTTGATAAATGTCACAATAGAGACCCTAGCCATCTGAGATTTAGGGGTATTGTGCCCTATACCAAACCATGGCGTTAGGGACATAAAGTGAGGATTTTAAGTCAACTCGAGTCCCAATGGATCTTTTCTATGGACACTCTTGTACCCAAAGGGCTTAACATCGAGTTTGACCTGAATTGCTTTCTTAGCGACTATTAATCTTCTGCACCCCATGCGATTATGTACACCGGGTCCCATATCCTCTCCTTTTCTAATTCTTTACTGATTTTCTTATATATTCTCCTGATTAGTTTTACTTATATATTTTTTATCTTTTTGTTTTGCTATATTGTTATCACTGTCATATATACATATTTTAATTTTAGTGTATTTACCTTATGCATTCCCTTTCAGTGAGCCTGTGATATTCCCCGAGCTCCAGTATCTTTTTATATCTCTGCTTATTCCATATATTTTTAAATAATTTTTTTATATTATCCATTACCTTTGACATTTATTGGATGTCCCCTCTCTCACTGGACTAACCACTAGTGTATTTTTTTTTTATAATTTTGCTGTTTTTTGTATTCTACTTTTTACTGTATACTTGCCCCTTTTTATACATTTTTTTAGTTTGTTATACGTTTCCCAGTTTATTTATTTTTTTCTCCCAGGATTACATATATTAGTTGGCTGCTATGTGTGCGGCTTGCTGCGCCTCTTGGCTGCCTTTTATTAAGCATGATTATGACTACTAGTGCCTCTTTTAATATAAGAATGAGACCTCAACAAAATGGCCGATGGATTTGTCCAGTGCTGGGTTCACCCAGTGCAGTGGCGGGCTTTGGGAAAATGGCCGTTGGGCGTCCATTTTTGTAGTGGCGGGCTTCGAGAAAATGGCCGCCAGACGCCCATTACATAGAGACCATATAAAAGCATAGACTTTTCACCCCGTGTTATCCTCTGATGAAGTTACGTGACGTGACGATACGCGTCAGGACTGGAGCACGGGAACTGTCACAGACTGACGATAGGATACGAGCTTGGTGCTCGTGGATGTTTTTTACTATAGCCTTCTGCTAAATGTAAGTGTACCATGTTGTTTTTAACCTAATAAACTGATTTATATATGGGATCACACTATGTGCACTCTCTTCCAACACTCCACATATATTCATCCCATTGTGACGAGCATTGAGGAAATGGGGACGGTTTGAAGACACCCTTTTGAGGTATACGAACTCGGCGTTCGTTGGATTGATGCCCACACTCATTTTACAAAAGTGAGTGCATCCCCCTTCTGTGTCCTGTCCCTTTTTCCACTCTGGCCGCCACGGAGTTATACTATATACTGTCTGCTTATGTTTTTTATATACCATCCTGCACACCCACCACCCAAATCGCCTGAACTACTGGATAGGACCCTTGCCTGCTGGTGATTTGTTATTGGATTACAAGCTGTTGTCTTGCAGCAGTAAAGTGAGCTGCTTTGCGAGCACAGAGGTGTCTCCACTGAAGACTTTTTTTTCCCTTTCCTGTGGCTTGTGGACTTGCCTTTTGGAACTGATGACTCATTGTTTGAGCACTTTGTACTACAAGGTGGTGGGACTGTTCACCATTTATTTATTTACTTGGAGTCACTAATAAGAATTTGCTGAGTCACCACATATGTGCTAGTATGATACTAGCCCTTTTGCACTGAGATTTTTTTTTCGTTTCAGTATTTACAATATTTTTTATGTGCTAGTATGATACTAGCCCTCATGCACATGGACTTTTTTTTTTTATTTATATATTTTTATTTGGTTCGATATATATATATATATATTTTTTTTTTGTACCCACACTGTATTTGTCACTCATTTTATAGCTTTTTATACGTTTTAGGCAATTTTGTTTCCTCAGTCTATTCGGATTTGGTGCCCATGAGACCGCACTTCATTACATTTCATTATACTGTTATATTTTGTATAGTTTTTTCATTTTCCCTTTTTGGAACTGATGACTCATTGTTTGAGCACTTTGTACTACTAGGTGGTGGGGTTGTTCACCATTTATTTATTTACTTGGAGTCACCAATCAGTATTTGCTGAGTTATCACATATGTGCTAGTATGATACTAGCCCTTTTTCACTGAGATTTTTCTTCTAATAAGTATTTGCTGAGTTACCATATATGTGCTAGTATGATACTAGCCCTTTTTGAACTGAGAACTTTCTTTTCTTTTGTTTCAGTATTTACAATATTTTTCATGTGCTAGTATGATACTAGCCCTCATGTTTATTATACTTTTTTAAATGAATTTTTTTATTTTTTCACTCACCTCTCTTTACATTTGAGCTAGCCCCTTCCCCTTCCTCTTCCCCCCTTCCCCCTTTTTATCACAGCGCAATCACCACTTTATTCATACCACTTTTGTCTGTTTGGATCAGCCATTTAGGTGTTGCAGCAGTGCCCCTTAGCATAGGTATTTCTGACAGCGCAGGAGTTTCTTCATCATTTATCTATTTGTTTCTAGCCACCTCATCGGTGCCACCTCATTGGTGCCACCTCATCGGTGCCCATCAGTGCCGCCGTATCAGTGCAGCCATATCAGTGCCCATCATTGAAGAAGAAAATGTACTTATTTACAAAAATTTTTAACAGAATCAAAGAAAAACTTGTTTTTTTTTTCAAAATTTTTGGTCTTTTTTTATTTGTTGCACAAAAAATAAAAAACGAGGAGGTGATCAAATACCATCAAAAGAAAGCTCTATTTGTGTGAACAAAATGATAAAAAATTTTGTTTGTGTATACTGTAGCATGACCGCGCAATTGTCATTCAAATTGTGACAGCAATGAAAGCTGAAAATTGGTCTGGGCAGGAAGGTGTCTAAGTGCCTGGTATTGAAGTGGTTAAAAACAATTTTTTTCTACGTTTTTTTTTTCAATGGTACATCTCTCCTAGGGCAGTAGCTGGGCCCCCATACACTTTTTATGGCCAATAACTTGCTTTTAAGAATTCAAAATAGGGACTTTTGATTTTTCCTGTTCGGATTCCATAGATTTCAATGGGGTTTGTTGTTCGGGTCCAAACTTTTGCAATGTTCGAGAGTTCTGACGCGAACTGAACCTGGGGTTCTTTGGCCCATCTCTATTAGTAAGTAGTATATTAACTTGATAATTAGGGTGATGTTCAATTTTTTTTGTTTGTTTTTGTTTTCTGTTTGGTGAGGGGGCACCTAAAATGATTGTTATGGGGCCCTGTGACTGCTATTTATAACCACGGTAGTACTTACAATGTAACAAAGTGTGACCCTTTGGATAAACTTTTTAAACAGGATGAATTAAATGGGTCTATTTACAGTATTACAGTGCATTTTTAGTTTTTTCTAAAGCCATGCTGTCTAACTGCCAGCAAATATTCTGTGGTCTGTGAAGACATTTTTCAACTTCTGTTTAATTTTTCATTCTCTGTACGGATGAGTCAAACACCCCCCGGTTCTGTTCGCACCAGAACATACTGAACAGGCAAAAAATTTGGCACACGAACACCGTTAAAGTCTATGGGACACGAACATGAACAATCAAAAGTGCTCATTTTAAAGGCTTATATGCAAGTTATTGTCATAAAATGTGTTTGGGGACCTGGGTCCTGGCCTAGGGGACATGTATCACTGCAAACATTTTTTTTTAAAACGGGAGCAGTTTTTTAATGCTTAAAGTGAAACAATACAAAAGAAATATTCCTTTAAATATCATGCCTGCGGGGTGTCTATAGTATGCCTGTAAAGTGGCAAAATTTTCCTGTGTTTAGAACAGTACCACAGCAAAATAACATTTCTAAAGGAAAAATTGTCAGTTAAAACTGATCGTGGCTGTAATGAATTGTCTGGTCTCGGCAATATGGATGAAACTCATTGAACAAAAGAGCATGGGATACCCCAGTCCATTACCAGGCCCTTTGGGTCTGGTATGAATATTAAGGGGAACCCCGAACCAAAATTTAAAAAAAATTACGTGGGGGTCCCCCTAAAATCCATACAAGGCCCTTTGGGTCTGATATGGAAATTAAGGGGAACCCTGTGCCAAATTAAAAAAAAATTGGCATGGGGTCCCCCCAAAATCCATACCAGACCTCTGGTATGGATTTTAAGGAGAGCCATGTGGCAAAATTAAAAACAATTGGCATAGGGGTACCCCCCAAAATCAATACCAGACCCTTATCCAAGCACGCAACCTGGCAGGCCACAGGAAAATAGGGGGGACAAGAGAACACCCCCCTCCTGAACCATACCAGGCCACATGCCTTCAACATAGGGGGGATGCTTTGTGGTAGCTCCCCAAAGCACCTTGTCCCCATGTTGATGGAGACAAGGGCCTCATCCCCACAACCCTTGCCTGGTGGTTGTGGGGGTCTGCTGGCAGGGGGCTTATCAGAATCTGGAAGCCCCCTTTAACAAGGGGACCCCCAGATCCTGGCCCAGAGAAAAAAATATCTGCCACGACCCTCTTCTATGGGAGGCTCCCGCCATATGACGCTTCTTCACTGATGACAGTTCTTATATAACAGAGGGTGGGGCCACCAGTTTACATAAATGGGTGGCCCTGCCCCCCTCTGATGCCACAGGGAAGCCATGGGAAAGTCCCTGTGGCATCAGAGGGGGCAGGTTCACCTGGGTATGTCACCGGGTGGCCCCACCCTCAGTTACATAAGAACTGTCATCAGCATAGAAGCGTCACATGGCGGGAGCCTCCCATAGAGAAGGATCGGTGGTGGATTTTTTTTTCTTTTTCGGTCCATCGGCGGAGTGATATAAGAAGATGAATGGACATTGTGGGACATTTTTATTTTTTATTTTTTTAATAAAGGACTTGTCCCCAAGCTGTGTCTTGTCGTTTTTAACATTTTGACACTTTTTTTGTGAAATGGTACCCCGTTACCATTTCACACAGGGGGGCCAGGATCTGGGGGTCCCCTTGTTAAAGTAGGCTTCCAGATTCCGATAAGACCCCCACAACCACCGGGCAAGGATTGTGGGGATGAGGCCCTTGTCCTCATCAACATGGGGACAAAGTGCTTTGGGGAGCTACCCCAAAGCACCCCCCATGTTGAGGGCATGTGGCCTGGTATGGTTCAGGAGGGGGGGCGCTCTCTCATCCCCCATCTTTTCCTGCGGCCTGCCAGGTTGCATGTTCGGATAAGGTTCTGGTGTGGATTTTGGGGGGACCACTACGCCATTTTTTTTTATTTGGTGTAGGGTTCCCCTTAATTTCCATATCAGACCCGAAGGGCTTGGTATGGATTTTAGGGGGACCCCCACGCAATCTTTTTTAAATTTTGGTTCGGAGTTCACCTTAATATTTATACCAGACACAAAGGGCCTGGTAATGGACTGGGGGGGGATCCCATGCTCTTTTTTCAATGAGTTTTATCTATATTGCCGAGACCCGACAATTCATTACAGCCGCGATCAGTTTTTTTTTTGTAATTATAATTTTTACTAATTCAAGAAATAGTAAAGGCATGACAAGTATATCACAAGATGTACAATAATGAAAAAGAAAAACATAAAATAAAATAAGTACATATGATTCAAAATGTAAAGATAACATATTCCATGGAGTAGTATTAAAACTTTTCCAGCGTATCCTGGATAAGGAACAATAATAGTCAACAGGGCAAAGGCATATTTTACAGAGTGTATATTCATAAATGTCTTCTCACAATGAAAGGGTCCGTACTAGAGCAATATCAAAGGAAAAAGAAAAAGAAAAAAGAAAAAAGTACTTGTAGTGGAAAAAACATAACTCTTCTACCCTGATTAACCAGGAATCATTCAGTTTGTGTGGTCCCAATACTTCGATTGGTCCCAGGGCTCCCAAATTTTATTAAACTGGGAGACCGAGTCATGTACCATGGCCGTTATAAATTCCATCTTTCTAATCTCTGCTATAATTTGTAGAAATTGTAGGTGGGAGGGAGGGGTAGTGGACAGCCAACACATTGGTATAGCTCTCTTGGCAGCTAAAAGAATGTATGAGGTCAAACGCATAGTTGGTTTAGCAATGCTTGGAAAGGGGAGCCCCAGTAAGTAATGAATAGGATCTAAGGGAAGTGTCCGGTCTGTTACATTCTGAAGTGTTTGCATAACTTCTAACCAAAATGCCTGTATAAGTGAGCAGGTCCAAAAAATATGGAAGTCTGAACCCGTCTCCCTACAGCATCTCCAACACCTAGATGAGAGGGAGGGATCTATATGGTGGATACACTCCGGGGTCCTGTACCAAAACATCAAGATCTTCACTGCCTGTTCTTTCTGAACCAGACATTTGGAAGACTTAAAAGTTGATATCCATATTTTAGCCCATAACTGCATAGGGATCAGACATCCCAGTAATATATTCTATTTACGCATGTATAGATGGGTATCAGGTATTATCCTAGTGAATTCATGTAGGATATGGTAAATGGAGGATATTAAGTGTATTTGGTGAGGACCCTCCGCACATAAATGTTCAAAGGGAGTGGGGATTTCTAGGGTTAGAGTCACGGATAGTGAGTGGAAGAAATGTCTGATTTGAAGGTAGAAATAAAATAGACTTTGAGGGATAGAGAATTTTTCCTGTAGTGTTGCAAAGGCATGTAATTTGCGAGTAACTGGATGAATTAGGTTGCGTAATTGAAAGAGGGGTGTCTGCATCCAAGGTGGTAAGCGTCCAAAGGCCAGACTGTCTGGTATAGCCGGGTTAAGCAGTATGTTACATAGAGGAGGGCAGATAGAGGAAAGTTGGTATTTCGATACACATTTACCCCATAAGGACAAGGTAAATAATGTTGGTGCTAAGCACATATGTTTCAATGTGGGATCTTTAAGTAGAGAATGGGACCATACCATGGAGCAAGGGTGAACTGGATAAATAGCTCCTCTCTCAATTTCTGACCATCTGCTTGGGGCCACCTGACAGGACCAAGAGATCACCACCCGTAGGTGAGAGGCAAAATAATACCTGATGATGACAGGAGCCCCCAAACCACCCTGAGATCCTAGGGAGAAAACCACAGAGCTAGCTATCTGGTGTGTCTTGTTATTCCAAATAAATTAAAAAAAAAACCCTGTGTAAGGCCTTAAGTTGACTGATAGGTACTGCCACCGGTAAAGTTTCAAAGAGGTATAATAACCTTGGTGACATTTTCAGAAAGTTAATTCTGCCTAACATAGTACTGGGTATGGAGGCATCTGTATATGTCTTGGAACAAAGGGGGGAAGTTAGTTGAGTATATGCTAGTATATGAAGTGGTAAGCTTAATATCCAGATATGTAAGAGCTTGGGTGCACCATTTATAGGGATATAAGTTTTTAAGTTGTGTTAGAATATCTGGTGGAATATGCAAAGGGAGTGCTTCAGTCTTGGTAGTATTAATTTTATAGCCTGATATGGCCCCAAAGGAATTTAGAAGAGTGTGAAGGGAGGGGAGTGATATAATAGGTTTCGTCAGTGTCAGAAGAATGTCATCAGCAAAGAGAGATAACTTGTACTCCCGTTGTCTCATCTGTACCCCCTTAATATCAGGATGACATCCTATTGCTTCTGCTAGGGGTTCCAGGCAAAGGATGAAAAGGAGGGGGGACAGAGGGCATCCCTGCCTGGTGCCATTTGACATGGGGAAGCAGGGGGATAAAAACGATTCCATCTGTACCTGTGCAGATGTATGGCTGTACAAGGCCTGTATAGCTTTAAGAAAAGGGTGCCTAAACCCGAAATACAAAAGCGTGGAGAACATATATGGCCAACTTAGGCGATCAAACGCCTTTTGGGCATCCAAACTTAAAATAAGAGCAGGATGTGGGAACTTATTCAATGGGTCAAACAGATCTATAGTACGCCTCGTATTGTCTCCAGCGTGTCTGGAAGGAACAAAAACCACCTAGTCCCTGTTGATCAATTTAGGAATAAATTGGGACAATCTAGATGACAAGATTTTAGTAAATATCTTATAGTCTGTATTCAGTAGGGCTATAGGCCTATAGTTGAAAGGTACAGAGGGATCTTTTCCTGGTTTTGGGATTACTGATATATGAGTGAGTGAATTGGGAGTGTGGGGTATCACCTTGCAATAATGTACCAAAGAGATTCAACATATGTGGCATTAAAGTGGGCAAGAAAGTTTTGTAATAAAGGTTTGTTAGGCCGTCTGGGCCTGGGGCCTTGTGTTGGGGAAGGTCTTTGACTATTTAAGTTAACTCTTCAGGGGAAATAGGAGCATTACATTTTTCAAGGTCTGATGATGTTAGTTTAGGTAAAGTTAGATCTTTGATAAACTGCTCAAAACGATCCTGCGTAAACTTAAACTGTTTTCCGGGTATAAGACTGTTATAAAGCTCTCCATAAAAGTCACCAAAAATTCTGGTCATAGTTTGAGGACAATGGGTATGTGTGCCATCTTTTTGAATTAATAAGTCAGGGAAAGAATGAAAAGGGCGCGGATGTAGCTTATTGACTAACATTCTGTGTGGCTTATTTGAAAATTCAAATTTGAAAATTTTTGTTTAGCCCATATAAGGGAGTTTGCTGTTTTAAAATATGCTAATGATTTTGGCTGATTACGTAGTACCACTACCTTACGAAGGCCCTCAACCGTTGGGGAGTTCCGAAGATTCTGCTCCGCACGCCTCAAGTCTGCAAATAAAGATACTTAACGACTCTTGCTATCTTTCTTCAGGCGAGAGCCCTCGGCAATGCAGAAGCCGAGGAAGCAGGCCTTGTGAGCCTCCCAAAGGGTCAACACTTTTTGTATCGAGCCTACATTTAATTTAAAGAATTCGTCCAATTCCCAGGTCAATATCTCCCTGATGGGTTTGGAGCTAAGAAGACATTCATTAAGCCGCCAGTGGCATGCCCTTGTATTAGTGTTTTGCATTATAAGGTCTAATGAGATAGGGGCATGGTCTGACCACGTGATAGGCGAGATATTAGAGTAAACTGTGTAGGGAAGTAGGGGTGCTGTTATAAAAAAATGGTCTAGTCTAGAATACATTTTGTGGGCCATGGAGTAGAAGGTATATTGCTTTTGTGTTGGGTATTTAATTCTCCATGCATCTAACATTCAATGAGACCTTATTAGTTTCCTAAAGGAAGTGGCCTGGGAGATCACCTGCTGGGATGTAGTGTCCCCAAAGAGTGTGTGTCTATCTCTTCTATAGGACATAATCAAATTAAAATCTCCCCCTATTATCATAAAGGGTTGAGAATATTGTTGTATCTTACAAAAAATGTCATTTAGAAAAGCAGTTTGACCAGAATTGGGTGCAAACACATTTACCAACGTGAACATAGATGTCAAAAATTCACACACCAGGATGACAAACCTCCTGTGTGGGTCGATGTAATTGTCTTTTACCCTAGGAATAGCCCAAGATTTTTTGATGCGCAACACCAGCCTTGCCAGAAGGGTCAGAGGCTATATAAGAATTAGGAAAATGTTTTGATGCAAATTTCATCAAACCCCCAGCTTGGAAGTGAGTCTCCTGTATCAGCAAAATATCAGCACCTGACCTTCTAAAGTCTTTAAGGGCAAGCCATCGCTTCTGGATGGCGTTTAGGCCCTTAACATTGTGAGAGATGATTTTTAACGCCATAATACATTAACAGTATGTCTGCGTATTGAGGCCATAGACCATGGCACCTGTAATTTGCTTAGTGAAGACATTATCCTAAACCTGCATAAAAGTGTATGAAATTTAAACAGTCCATAGATCAACAAAAAAATAAAAAACAACAGTAGGAAAAAAAAAATGCACATACCAACTTTGGTGAGATCCAGGAGGGATCTAAGACTAAAAAAAAGAAAAACCATAAACAATATACCTGAGCAACGTGGGTTACTCAGGAGTCCCAGACCGAAGTCTTGGACATTTCGAGGCCACCTGGCAATTCCCATCAATCGGAGATGCAAGGAGGAGGGATCCGCCTGTACATCGGGACTATAAATGGGGCAGTAGCCAATAGCTTTCATCTCTTAATTTATTCTGAGCATGCGTGGCACTTTGTGCGTTGAATTTGTGTACACACGATCGGAATTTAAACAATCGGATTTTGTTGTCTGAAAATTTTATATCCTGCTCTCAAACTTTGTGTGTCGAAAATTCCGACGGAAAAAGTCCAATGGAGCCCACACTCATAACCTGGTGTAAGCAAGGAAGCTGAATATAGAAAACGAACTAAGATTATAAACTTTCCTTATAAACTATACCCCATGGGTATGTAGAGTATGATCTCCAATTTTTGGAGAAACGTTCCACCTAATGTCCAGATTAGGGATGAGCTTCGAGTTTGAGTCGAGCTCATGTTCGACTCGAACATTGGCTGTTCGCAAGTTCGCCGAACAGCGAATAATTTGGGGTGTCCGCGGCAAATTCGAATGCCGCGGAACACCCTTAAAAAGTCTATGGGATCAATCAAAAGTGCTAATTTTAAAGGCTTATATTCATGGTATTGTCATAAAAAGTGTTTGGGGACTTGGGTCCTGCCCCAGGGGACATGGATCAATGCAAAAAAAAGTTTTAAAAAGGGACGTTTTTAAGGAAAAGAGAGCGGGACGAGAGAGCACCACCCCCCCTCCTGAACCGTACCAGGCCACATGCCCTCAACATTGGGAGGGTGCTTTGGGGTGGCCCCCCAAAACACCTTGTCCCCATGTTGATGAGGACAAGGGCCTCATCCCCACAACCCTGGCTGGTGGTTGTGGGGGGTCTGCGGGCGGGGGGCTTATCAGAATCTGGAAGCCCCCTTTAACAAGGGGACCCCCAGATCCCGGCCTTCCCCCTGTGTGAAATGGTAAGGGGTACCTATCATTTCACTAAAATAGTGTCAAAAATGTTAAAAATGACAAGAGACAGTTTTTGACAATTCCTTTATTTAAATGCTTCTTCTTTCTTCTTTCTTCTATCTTCTATCTTCCTTCGGTTTCTTCCTCCATCTTCTTCTGGTTCTTCTGGTTCTTCCTCCAGTGTTCTCGTCCGGCAACTTCCTCCGCTGCACCGGAGTCTTCTTCCCTTCTTCTCCGGGCCGCTCCGCATCCATGATGGCATGGAGGGAGGCTCCCGCTGTGTGATGCTTCTCCTCTTCTGACGGTTCTTAAATAATGGGGGGCGGGGCCACCCGGTGACTCATGGGGACTTGTCTGGACTTCCCTGTGGCATTCCCCGTGATGCCACAGGGAAGTCCTGTCAAGTCACCGTGCTTCAGAGGGGGGTGGGGTCACCGGGTGGCCCTGCCCCCCATTATTTAAGAACCGTCAGAAGAGGAGAAGTTTCACACAGCGGGAGCCTCCCTTCATGCCATCATGGATGCGGAGCGGCCCGAAAAGAAGATGAAGACAAGAAGATGAAGAGAAGAAGATGAAGAGAAGAAGATGAAGAGAGAAGTGTGGATGCGGAGCGGCCCGAGGAGAAGAAGGGAAGAAGACGCCGACGCCGCGGAGGAAGATGCCGGACGAGAACACCGGAGGAAGAACCAGAAGAACCAGAAGAAGAAGATGGAGGAAGAAACGAAGGAAGATAGAAGAAAGAAGAAAGAAGAAACATTTAAATAAAGGAATTGCCAAAAACTGTCTCTTGTTATTTTTAACATATTTGACAGTTTTTTTAGTGAAATGGTAGGGGTAAGTACCCCCTTACCATTTCACACAGGGGGGAGGGCTGGGATCTGGGTGTCCCCTTGTTAAAGGGGGCTTCCAGATTCCGATAAGCCCCCCGCCCGCAGACCCCCACAACCACCAGCCAGGGTTGTGGGGATGAGGCAGTTGTCATCATCAACATGGGGAAAAGATGTTTTGGGGGCTACCCCAAAGCACCCTCCCAATGTTGAGGGCATGTGGCCTGGTACGGTTCAGGAGGGGGGGTGCTCTCTCGTCCCCCCCTCTTTTCCTGCAGCCTGCCAGGTTGCGTGCTTGCATAAGGGTCTGGTATGGATATTCAGGGGGACCCCATGCCATTTTTTTTTTTAATTTTGGCTCGGGGTTCCCCTTAAAATCCGTACCAGACCTGAAGGGCCTGGTATGGAATTTAGGGGGGCCCCCACGTCATTTTTTTTTTTTTTGATTCGGGGTTCCCCTGTGGGGAATTCCCATGCCGTTTTTAACAATGAACTTTTATGTGTATTGTCGGACCGGCAATTCAATAATAGCCGCGAGTAGTTTTAAATGACTTTTTTTCCTTTGAAATGTCATTTTGCTGTCAGACTGTTCTAAACACGGGAAACATGCGTCCCTTTACAGGCATACTATAGACACCCCCCAGGTACGAAATTTAAAGGGATATTACACTTTTTTTGTTTCACTTTAAGCATTATTAAAATCAATGCTCCAGAAAAAACGGCTGTTTTTTAAACTTTTTCTTGCATTGATACATGTCCCCTGGGGCAGGACCCAGGTCCCCAAACACTTTTTATGACAATAACTTGCATATAAGCCTTTAAAATTAGCACTTTTGATTATTCATGTTCGTGTCCCATAGACTTTAACGGTGTTCGCGTGTTCAAACAAATTTTTTGCCTGTTTGCAAGTTCTGGTGTGAACCAAACAGGGGGGTGTTCGGCTCATCCCTACTCCAGATCAAAAACAGCATAAAACAAATAAAATAGAAAAAAAAGAAGGTATACCAGGTACAATCTGACACCAGGGTGAAGGCAGACCTGCCTGTAAAATAGAGCCAATTGTAACTGTCACCCTTTCAAGGAGGACATCTAGAGGAGCGTTGTGGAGTAGAGAAGGGTCTCTTCTGTTTATTTTGGACTGGGGTCCACATCTGGCTAGGTGTAGTAGGAGCAGCGTGGCCGACATAGTAGCCGCAGCAGGTAGCAGCATCAAATCTTCTGGTAGAGGAGGGAGTCCCTGACTTTTTATGAATGCTTCCCCTTCATGTATGTCACGCAGGCAATGTTGTGAACCCTCTCGACGATCAAGTGAAACGGGAAACCCCAAAAATGTGGGATGCGTTGATTTTGTAGATGAGAGGTAATTGGACAGAGGCTTCTGCGTTTAGCCAGAGTGATTGGGGACAAATCGTTATATATTTGGATTTTTGCCCCCTTATATTCGATGGATGATTTATTGCACATGGCAAGGGTCAAGGCTTCTTTGCTGTCATAAAAATGAAACCGAACTATGACGTCTCTCGGTCTAGCTCCAGAGGGTGGTTTAGGGCCCAGTGCCCTATGGGCACGGCCCAATCTCCAGTCTATGTCCGCAATTTTTGGAGCTAGGGTATTAAAGAGACCCAGCAAGTAAGGTCGCAGGGTATTGTCTCCCACATTTTCCGGTATACCATGGAATTGTAAGTTTTGACGTGTCTCTCTCTGTTTTCTAGATCCTCCAGATGTAACTGGAGTTGAGATACAGTGTGTTTCAGTGAGGAGGTTTCATATTCTAGCTCTTGGACAATATCATCCATCATAGTCTCTATAGCGTCCGTTCTTTCCCCTATTTGAGCTATTTCCTGGGACAGCTTACCCTCCTATGCTGCAATGTTTCTTGTCAGTTGGTGGAGAAGGTCCTGGAGTTTCATGTCCAGCAACTCAGGGGTTAAAACTTCCTGTGTAATTTGTGGGGACATTGCAGGGGTGTCCTGAGTGTATTGAGTGTGAGATGTACCGCTGTCCGTGTCATCTATCCCAAACGAGGGATCCATAGCAGTGAACGGGTCCGCGGGAGTAGGCCTAGTAAGGAATTTGTCCATCGCGGTCCAGGATCGCGGGTCTAATAATGGCTTGTAGCAAAGTTTTTGCTGGCCGATCTTACCCATGGAGTGCTGCTGGCATTCAGGGAGTATTTATGCGGGGGTCTGAAGAGCGGATGGGATCCGGAGCTCAGCCTCTATGCATCCGCCATGTCCGAGAGCCACGCATGCGCCCTTGCCGCGATCAGTTTTAAATGACAATTTTTTCGTTAGAAATGTCATTTTGCTGTGGTACTGTTCTAAACACGGAAAAAATGCGCCACTTTACAGTCATACTATAGACACCCCCCCAGGCATGATATTTGAAGGAATATTTCATTTTTATTGTTTCACTTTAAGCATTAAAAAAATCACTGCTCCCGAAAAATCGGGCGTTTAAAAAAAAAAAAATTTTTGCATTGATACATGTCCCCTAGATCAGGACCCCTAGTCCGCAAACACTTTTTTATGACATTAACTTGCATATACTGTAAGCCTTTAACCACTTCAGCCCCGGAAGAATTTACCTCCTTCCCGACCAGAGCATTTTTTGCGATTCGGCACTGCGTTGCTTTAACTGACAATTCCGCGAACGTGCGACATTGTACCCAAACAAAATTGAGGTCCTTTTTTTCCCACGAATAGAGCTTTCTTTTGGTGGTATTTCATCGCCTCTGTGGTTTTTATTTTTTGCGCTATAAACAAAAAAAGAGCGACAATTTTGAAAATAAAACAGTATTTTGTACTTTTGCTATAATAAATATCCCCAATTTCTTTTTAAAAAAGCAAATTTTTTCTCAGTTTGTAATCTTCTACATATTTTTGGTAAAAAAATCGCAATAAGCGTATATTGATTGGTTTGCGCAAAATTTATAGCGTCTACAAAAAAGGGGATAGATTTATAGCATTTTTATTATTATTTTTTACTAGTAATAGTGGCGATCTGAGATTTTTATCATGACTGCGACATTATGGCGCACACATCGGACAATTTTGACACATATTTGGAACCACTGGCATTAATATAGCGATCAGTGCGATTAAAAATGCATTGATTTCTGTAAAAATGTCACTGGCAGTAAAGGGGTTAACACTAGTTGGCGGTGAAGGGGTTAACTGTGTTGCCTGGGAGGTGATTCTAATGGAAGGGGGGGCACTAACTAGGGGAAGTGATGGATCGTGGTTCCTAGCTAATAAGAACACACAATCTGTAACTCCTGTCAGAACAGGGAAGTGTGTGTTTACACCCACTCATTCCTGTTCTGTGTCTCCTGCTCACGATCGCTCGTGGCCAGCGGTCATCGCGACCATTGGCCATGAGCATTGGCACACCCGCTGTGCAGCGTGCGCGCGTGCCCCTGCTATCCGGACCCCGCGAGCCAATATAAAGCTACGTGGTTTCACGCAGGGGAGTAACCTGCTGCAGAATAACTGCGGCAGCTGGTCCGGAATCGGTTAAAATTAGCACTTTTGATTTTACATGTTAGTGTCCCATAGACTTTAACGGTGTTCTGGCGGCTTTCGAATTTGCCCCGAACACCGCATATTGTTCAGTGTTTGCAGAATATCCGAACAACCAAAGTTCGGCTCGAACTTATGCTCGAGCTGAACCGTTCGCCCATCCCTAATCTTCTGTTGTTTTCATAGAGTTAAATAACAGTACGGTGCCTTGAAAAAGTATTCATACCCCTTGAAATTTTCCACATTTTGTCGTGTTGCAACCAAAAATGTAAATGTATTTTATTAGGATTTTTTTTGATAGACCAACAAGTGACACATAATTGTGAAGTGGAAGTAAAATGATAAATGGTTTTCAACATTTTTTACAAATAAATATCTGAAAAGTGTGGCATGCATTTGTATTCAGCCCCCTTTACTCTGATACACCTAACTAAAATCTAGTACAATCAATTGCATTCAGAAGTCACCTAATTAGTAAATAGAGTCCTCCTGTGTGTAATTTAATCTCAGTATAAATACAGCTGTTCTGTGAAGCTCTCAGAGGTTTGTTAGAGAACCTTAGTGAACAAACCACATCATGAAGGCCAAGGAACACATCAGACAGGTCAGGGAATAAGTTGTGGAGAAGCAGGGTTAAGCTATAAAAAAAAATTCCCAAGCTTTGAACATCTCAGGGAGCACTGTTCAATTCATCATTTGAAAATGGAAAGCATGGCACAACTGCAAACCTACCAAGACAAAGCCATCTACCTAAACTGACAGGCTGGGCAAGGAGCGCAATAATCTGAGAAGCAGCCAAGAGGTCCATGGTAACTCTGGAGAAGCTGCAGAGAGCCACAGCTCAGGTGGGAGAATTTGTCCACACTCCACAGTCCACATGCACTCCAAAAATCTGGCCTTTATGGAAGAGCGGCAAGAAGAAAGTAATTGTTGTAAGAAAGCCATAAGAAGTTCCATTTGCAGTTTGTGAGAAGCCTTGTGGGGGACACGACAAACATGTGGAAGAAGGTGCACTGGTCAGATGAGAAAAAAATTGAACGGGAGCGTGTCCGGACGCGAAGCTGGGAAGACGTGTGTATGCGGAACTCCGCACAAACAAGGACAATCCACCACCATCCTACCCTTGCTACATCCCGGTTTACACCATTCACCTTGGCATTCCCTTCGGGACACTGAGGGCAACATTTTCATCTGCCTATTGGGCACACATCTAGCCCGGACGGGCTTGCCCCGGGACAGTCCTTTGTTCACCAGCCTCGAGGCTCGCCGCCATCTTGAGGCCTGCGGGCCCTTCTCCTTCTCCTTGGCACTCTACGTCCGGCTGGGGATACAACAGCCATCCTATAAGACATATCCACCTCTCCCCCGGCGGGCATCGGTTGTCTCTGCAGCGGCTATCTGACAGCCATCTGAGGGTATCGGAGCTCCGTTCATCCTCCGGCCTTACACCGCGCTGAAGCCTGCGGCCTATCGTTCCGGCTCCCTGGTCACAGTGAGTAAGAAACCCATCTACCATCTCCCTGTATAACGGAACCCCTGACAGCCCCTGACAGCGCTCACCTGCCGATTTATTTCCTGAGCCCAGTAGAGCTCCCGAAGTCCCGATTGGAGTGACACCCACTCAGGCGGCAGCCTTATAGGAAAGACCGCGGCTTCGGCCTACACCCAGACGC
Organism: Aquarana catesbeiana; assembly: GCF_042186555.1. NCBI lineage: Eukaryota > Metazoa > Chordata > Amphibia > Anura > Ranidae > Aquarana > Aquarana catesbeiana. The sequence continues at coordinate 214,412,952 of NC_133331.1, read as the reverse complement.
CGGCGGCCATATTGGGACTCCTTCTACACCTCATCATTCTCTCTCTCTTCACCTCTCCTGAACGGGGTGTGAACGTGGGCATAACACAGCCTCTCCTGGCCACCTCTCCCCTCAGCTGATCTGTAAAAAGCGACCTTCACAAAAGTCACCTCTATTTGAAAGGTGGACAGTTGCAACCTCAGTATATTAAGATGGCTGACACTTAAAATCTAAGCTCTGGCCCTCATCCGTACATCAAAACATCTCGCTATGCTTCTATAGCAGCCACAGACCCGGGAGCTATATCCACTGTTCGGGGATTCATTTAGCTACATCCCGTCAGGTTTATGGGGAAGATCGGTGATCAGAGGCACATATATCGAGGTCACAATTCACAGGACGCAACCAAGCCCAATCAGCCTATGGATCATTTTCTCCGTAAGCCGCAATCCCCAGCCCCAAATATTCCATCATACGCTGCAGTTTTAACTGATACGACCGCGACTAATACGATCGCATGGGCTAGCTCCCCTTCGCCCACCACAGACCAGCCCCACCATCCAGAATCTTCACACCTAACCGTCCCCTCCACCACTATGTCTCAACCTGTGACAGTAGATGTTTTGGATACCAAACTGCAAGCTTTGCTTCACAGCATCACCCAGACCATCACCAAAGAAGTAAGCAAACTTGCTCATGAACTTAGGGGTGAAATAGACCAATTGGGGGGACGCACAGATAAGCTGGAGTCCAAGTTTGACGACATGGTCCACTATATACATGCACTAGAGGAAGAAAACGTTACTTTAAAAAATTCAGTTACACAACTACAGATGCAGCAAGAGGATCTCGAAAACAGGGAGAGACATCAGAATCTACGGATCCGGGGAGTCCCTGAAAATATCCCTGACAAGGAAATTCGTCCCTATCTCTTGGACCTCTTTGTAACACTTGCTCCCCACATTCCTGACATAGACTGGCGCCTCGACAGGGCTCACAGATCACTGGCTCCTAAGCCTCCCCCAGGTGCTAATCCTAGGGACATCATTGCTCGCTTTCATTTTTATGAGAGCAAGGAGGTTCTGACCGTAGCCACCCGTAATAGACCCCGAGTGGAGTTTAAAGGCGCAAAGATTCAAATTTTCAATGACCTGTCTCCTATTACCCTGGGAAAACGTCGAGCTCCAAGGCCAGTTACATCCCACCTACAACAACATCAAATCCCCTACAGATGGGGTTTTCCATTCCGCTTGTCAGTTAACAAAGATGGGACTCAATACTCAATGAGAGACTTACAGGAATGTGAGTCTTTTGTCAGGAACTTAGGATTACCCCCGATCCCGGATGAAGATTTACAGCCTCAAATTCCATCTTCCCGGATTCTGTCCACACCTGCGAAGATCTGGACCCCAGTTCGTCAAAGATCACGGAAAACACCTGTTACTCCCCAAGGAGCTACATCTTCAAAGGGTCTCACCTGAGGTTCCCATTTGACTCGAATCTGGTTTTCCCTTTGCCGTGCTGGGCCATGTTTCTTTTTTTTTTTTTTGCCTTACACGACCTCGGACTTTTTGTTCAAATTCCACAGTTCTATTTTGGTTGCCTTATAATACATATAATCCTTGACTCTATAGTCATCTTTATGTTACAGGTGGATTGTTCTGTTAATTGATGTTCGGATGGGGCCGAGCCTACGTATCCGGTTTCGTAGGCCGACATGCCCCCCCCTTTTTTCCTCCATGGTCACGACCCAAGAAGGTGACAACCTGGGGAAACAAAAATTTTTTTCAGATCTTTTTCTTTTTTTACTACGGATCCTTTTTGATCCTATTCAGGTTTTAGTTTTAATTTTTCTTTTTAAATTTATTCCTATTTTTTTTTCCTTTTTTTTCTCTGGTTTTCTTTTTTCAAAAATGTTTGTAAGGGATCTTTTTTTTTGATTCAATATTGGTATACAGAGGCTCCTATACCTTTTTTTTTTCTACATGTCCATCTGAATGCATATATTGTCTATGTTTCAATTTCCCTCATATCATGGTATACACATCTTCACCCTATTGTGATTGCTCCCATTGCTTTGTGCTCATATATAAAAAATGGCTGTAAGTGTTTTTTCCTGTAACGTTAAGGGCTTAGGCTCTATACGCAAGCGTTGGCTGGCGTTGAAGGAGTTCAAATCCTCAAAGGCTGACGTGATCATGATTCAGGAGACTCATTTTAAGACAAACGGTACATTTAAATTTGCTTCTAAACAATTTCCTACCGCCTTTATAGCCTCTGACCCTTCTAGGAAGGCCGGGGTAGCTATTTTGTTAAAACGCTCTTCATCTATTCAGGTAAAATCCTCTTACGCTGACCCCCAGGGCAGATTTATCCTCCTGAATTGTGATCACAATAACGTCTCTTTCACCCTGGCCAACGTTTATGCACCCAATACAGGTCAGATTGGGTTCATGGATATTTTCTTTGAACATCTCCAGCCTTTTTGTCAACCATATTTAATTATTGGAGGAGACTTTAATATGTGTATGTCACCTACTAAGGATAGATTTGCCCTCTTTTCACATGCTCCATCCCCTCAGGTTCAGCGGCTTTCCACGGCATTCCGGAAATTGATAAGATCCCACAATTTGTTTGACATGTGGAGGATAAAACATCCACTAGCCAAACAATTTACTTTTTACTCCCCACCTCATAAATTATATACCAGACTAGACCATTTCCTTGTCTCAGCCCCCCTTTTACCCTATGTGGTGAATTCCGAAATACTTCCTATAACATGGTCTGATCATGCACCCATTGCTTTAGATATCCTTCTGTCAAAATCTACACCTAGAACATGCCATTGGCGCCTTAATGAGTCTCTCCTCAAGGTACCTGAAATACATCTCCATTTACAGGGAAAATTGAAGGAATTCTTTGAATTTAATGAGGGTTCAGTCTCTGGGGCGTCTACCCTATGGGAGGCTCATAAGGCGTTCTTCAGAGGTGAATGCATCTCAGCAGGCTCTCGTTACAAGCGTGATCGTGAACTTCAGAGAACGTCTCTATTAGGCAATCTGTCTGAAGCAGAGGGGCGCCTGCTCAGCCTCCCTACGGTGACCCGCCTCAGAGCAGTGGTCTCTCTGCGCAACCGCATCAAATCCTTAGATTTGACTAAATTTACTAAATCCAATCTATGGTCCAAGCAAAAGTTTTATGAGTTTGCCAACAAGCCTCATAGAATGCTGGTTAATAAACTAAGACCTAGAGCATACACTTCCATACCTGACCATTTAATACAGTCTAACGGTGTTCCCACATACTGCCCTCGTAATATGTCAAGGGTCTTTGGTGACTTTTACCAAGGTTTGTACAATTGCCTATCAACAGACCCGAATTTTCAATTCACCCAGGATAAATTTGATTCTTTCGTAGAATCCTTGAGACTCCCCACGATCTCCACTGAAGATCGCATAGGCCTAAATGCCCCCATTTCTGTGGAAGAAATAACCGAGGTAGTGAAACAACTCCCTAATCATAAAGCTCCTGGCCCTGATGGACTCTCTTACCCCTACTTTAAAGGTTTCCTGCCAGTTCTACTACCCCACATGGCTAATCTATTCTCCTCGCTAATGTCAGGCACAATACCCCACTCCAATTCCTCCACGCCTTAATTACAGTCATTCCAAAGCCCGGGAAAGACCCCTCCTTACCCGATAACTATAGACCCATTGCTCTTCTTAACTCTGACTATAAAATCTTCACTAAAATTTTGGCCAACAGACTCTCTTTACTCCTCTCGTCGCTTGTACATGGGGACCAGGTCGGGTTTGTCCCCTCTAGACAGGCAGGAGACAACAATAGAAGAACGATCGATCTTATTGACCTCCTGACGAAAACTAAGAAGCCTGCCTTGATTCTTAGCCTAGACGCTCAGAAAGCGTTTGACCGCTTGAATTGGTCATTCATGTTTGCTATATTACGTAAATATGGCATCTCCGGTCCCTTTGTACAAGCGTTAAAAGCACTCTATTCCTCACCTTCGTCCCAAGTGCAGATGGCTTCACTTTTATCCCCATCATTTACTTTAACTAATGGCACTCGCCAGGGCTGTCCCCTATCTCCCCTTCTTTTTATCCTTAGTTTAGAACCCCTGGCAGAAGCCATCAGATCCCATCCAGACATAAGTGGAGTCCGGTTGAGACAAAGGGAATACAAATTATCACTCTTTGCAGATGATATCCTCTTAACTTTAACCCACCCTCATATATCACTTTCCTCACTTCACACAACTCTAGCCTTATTTGGGGATATTTCCGGTTATAAAATTAATTCTACCAAAACAGAAGCACTCCCTATTAATATCTCGGAAGATGCACTCTCGACCCTACAAGGTAATTTTAACTACCGATGGTGTCCTCAGTCACTAAAATACCTTGGAGTCTATTTGACCCCTTCGTATTCTACCCTTTTCCAAGCTAATTTTCCATCTATGTACACGGAAATCAACAACCTATTGAAAACCTGGACGAAATTCCCCCTCTCCCTCCTAGGTAGGATAAATGTTCTTAAAATGTCGATCCTCCCGAAACTTTTATACCTCTTTGAAACCTTGCCAGTGATGATTCCGTTGTCTCAGCTCAAAACCCTACAGAGAAGTTTTCTAAATTTTATATGGGATAATAAATCACATAGAGTAGCCAGCTCAGTACTTCTATCACCCCAAAATAGAGGGGGCCTAGGAGCACCGGATATAATCAAATACTATTATGCTACACATTTGAGGGCTATAGCCTCTTGGACATCTAGATTCGCTCCTAACCGATGGTCCGAAATTGAGATGAGCATTACAATCCCAGCCCATCCATGTAGTTTATTATGGCCATCTATGGATAAATCCTTCGCCCAACTACGTAAGATATGCCTAAATCCCATGCTCTTCACTCTCTCAATTTGGAAAAAATGCTTGGGTAAATTCTCACTCACATCCCATTGTTCCCCTTTAATAAACATCACCTTTAATCCAGACATCCCGGATAGCCTATCCTATGAAGCCATGGTGCCCTGGACAAAAGCAGGTATATTCCAGCTACGCCATATAGTCCATCCGGTAACACACAAACTACTTACCTTTTCAGAATTACAATCTAAACATGGAATCCCGAGGAAACTCTTTTATTCATTCCTTCAAATTAAACATTTTCTTTCCAAAAAACTACCACAACTGACACTTTCTATACCCACACAATTTGACTTGACGTGCTCCAGAGGCCCTCATGAACCCGGTCTGATCTCCACTATATACAAAATTCTGCAGGAAACTCTCCCTCTTTCAGAACACACCCACGCATACATGCGTAAATGGTCCCACATCTTAGATCGGCCTATTGCTCTACAAGAATGGAGGGAGATCTGGGAAGCTACTTCAAAAGTATCCAGATGTGTGACCCACAAAGAAACAGCCTACAAAGTCTGTATGTTTTGATATAGGACTCCAGATTTCTTGTTGAAACACAAACTGACAACTTCAGGCTTGTGTTGGAGATGTGGTGTGTCCATAGGCACACATTTTTATATATTTTGGGATTGTCCCGTTCTATTGCCTTTTTGGACACAGATCCACACATCTTTAGAGAAGATCTTGAACATCTCTATCGCCTTTCACCCAATACACCTCTTGCTAGGCCTTCTGATTCCAAAAATGTCCAAACATCGTAGGAAGTTGATGGCTTTCGTCTTACTGGCAGCTAAACAGGCCATTCCCCAGTGCTGGTTGACCAAAGCTCCCCCTACCTTTGCACGATTTCTAAATATCACAGGGGATATTCGTAGGATGGAATACCTTACGGCTATTATTGAAGAAACCCTTCCTAGTTTCGATAAAATATGGGAACCGTGGGATGCTTCTGAATATAATTTGGAGAAATCCAATTAGACATGATGTTCACATAGCTAACCATTGCCTAGCAGTGGCGGCCCGTCCATAGGGGGCGCCTGGGCGCCGCCCCCCTCCAGGCAGCAAAAAGAAAAAGAAAAAGAAAAAGTCAAAAAAAAAAAAAATTTTTTTTTTTACTACTGGCCCTTTAAAAAAAAAAAAAAGAAAAAAAGAGGTCCTTAAGTGCACTGTGTTCGGACGCCGGATACAGTGCGACGCCGGACACAGTGCACTTATAGGAAGCGCCACGTCTATGCAATCACGAGATTACAGACGTGGTGCTGCATTTGCGGGCGTTTAGCCCGCCTTGGGGCGTTTTCTGAAGCGCCAAGTAGCTTCCGCCCGGCCATAGTAATACATACTACAGGCGCCGGGCGGAAGCTACTTGGCACTTCAGATTTGATTGACATCTGCCCTGAGTCAGATGTCACTTCCTGCCTCTCTCTTTCATTGCGCCCGAGAGAGGAAGAATGCTGCTGCCAGTGTGAGGAGGAGGACACTGCAGGAGACTGAAGGTAAGTACCGCTGTATGGAGAATGGGGGGGACACATGCTGTGGGGGGCCCTGATGGGGGACACATGCTGTGGGGGGCCCTGATGGGGGACACATGCGGTGGGGGGACTCTGATGGGGGACACATGCTGTGGGGGGCTCTGATGGGGGACACATGCTGTGGGGGGCTCTGATGGGAAACACCTGCTGTGGGGGGCCCTGATGGGGGACACCTGCTGTGGGGGGCCCTGATGGGGGACACATGCTGTGGGGGGGCTCTGATGGGGGACACATGCTGTGGGGGGCCCTGATGGGGGGCACATGCTGTGGGGGGCCCTGATGGGGAACACATGCTGTGGGGGGCTCTGATGGGGGACACATGCTGTGGGGGGCCCTGATGGGGGACACATGCTGTGGGGGGACTCTGATGGGGACACATGCTGTGGGGGGCCCTGATGGGGGACACATGCTGTGGGGGGCTCTGATGGGGGACACATGCTGTGGGGGGCTCTGATGGGGGACAACTGCTGTGGGGGGCTCTGATGGGGGACACATAATGTGGGGGGCCCTGATGGGGGACACATGCTGTGGGGGGCTCTGATGGGGGACACATGCTGTGGGGGGCTCTGATGGGGGACACATACTGTGGGATGCTCTGATGGGGGACACCTGCTGTGGGGGGCTCTGATGGGGACACCTGCTGTGAGGGGCTCTGATGGGGGACACATGCTGTGGGGGGCTCTGATGGGGGACACATGCTGTGGGGGGCTCTGATGGGGGACACATGCTGTGGGGGGCTCTGATGGGGGACACATGCTGTGTGATGCTCTGATGGGGACACCTGCTGTGGGGGGCTCTGATGGGGGACACATGCTGTGGGGGGCTCTGATGGGGGACACATGCTGTGGGGGGCTCTGATGGGGGACACGTGCTGTGTGATGCTCTGATGGGGACACCTGCTGTGGGGGCTCTGATGGGGGACACATGCTGTGGGGGGCCCTGATGGGGGACACATGCTGTGGGGGGCCCTGATGGGGAACACATGCTGTGGGGGGCTCTGATGGGGGACACATGCTGTGGGGGGCTCTGATGGGGGACACATGCTGTGGGGGCTCTGATAGGGGACACCTGCTGTGGGGGGCTCTGATGGGGGACACCTGCTGTGGGGGGCTCTGATGGGGGACACCTGCTGTGGGGGGCTCTGATGGGGGACACATGCTGTGGGGGGCTCTGATGGAGACACCTGCTGTGGGGGGCTCTGATGGGGGACTCCTGTTTTGGGGGGACTCTGATGGGGACACCTGCTGTGGGGGGCTCTGATGGGGGACTCCTGTTTTGGGGGGACTCTGATGGGGACACCTGCTGTAGGGGGACTCTGATTGAGACACCTGCTTTGGGGGACACCTGCTCTTGGGGGCTCTGATGGGGGACACCTGCTGTGGGGGGACTCTGATGGGGGACACCTGCTGTGGGGGGACTCTGATGGGGGACACCTGCTGTGGGGGGACTCTGATGGGGGACACCTGCTGTGGGGGGACTCTGATGGGGACACATGCTGTGGGGGGACTCTGATGGGGACACATGCTGTGGGGGGCCCTGATGGGGGACACATGCTGTGGGGGGCTCTGATGGGGGACACATGCTGTGGGGGGCTCTGATGGGGGACAACTGCTGTGGGGGGCTCTGATGGGGGACACATAATGTGGGGGGCCCTGATGGGGGACACATGCTGTGGGGGGCTCTGATGGGGGACACATGCTGTGGGGGGCTCTGATGGGGGACACATACTGTGGGATGCTCTGATGGGGGACACCTGCTGTGGGGGGCTCTGATGGGGACACCTGCTGTGAGGGGCTCTGATGGGGGACACATGCTGTGGGGGGCTCTGATGGGGGACACATGCTGTGGGGGCTCTGATGGGGGACACATGCTGTGGGGGGCTCTGATGGGGGACACATGCTGTGTGATGCTCTGATGGGGACACCTGCTGTGGGGGGCTCTGATGGGGGACACATGCTGTGGGGGGCTCTGATGGGGGACACATGCTGTGGGGGGCTCTGATGGGGGACACGTGCTGTGTGATGCTCTGATGGGGACACCTGCTGTGGGGGCTCTGATGGGGGACACATGCTGTGGGGGGCCCTGATGGGGGACACATGCTGTGGGGGGCCCTAATGGGGAACACATGCTGTGGGGGGCTCTGATGGGGGACACATGCTGTGGGGGGCTCTGATGGGGGACACATGCTGTGGGGGCTCTGATAGGGGACACCTGCTGTGGGGGGCTCTGATGGGGGACACCTGCTGTGGGGGGCTCTGATGGGGGACACCTGCTGTGGGGGGCTCTGATGGGGGACACATGCTGTGGGGGGCTCTGATGGGGGACTCCTGTTTTGGGGGGACTCTGATGGGGACACCTGCTGTGGGGGGCTCTGATGGGGGACTCCTGTTTTGGGGGGACTCTGATGGGGACACCTGCTGTAGGGGGACTCTGATTGAGACACCTGCTTTGGGGGACACCTGCTCTTGGGGGCTCTGATGGGGGACACCTGCTGTGGGGGGACTCTGATGGGGGACACCTGCTGTGGGGGGACTCTGATGGGGGACACCTGCTGTGGGGGGACTCTGATGGGGGACACCTGCTGTGGGGGGACTCTGATGGGGGCACCTGCTGTGGGGGGACTTTGATGGGGGACACCTGCTGTGGGGGGACTTTGATGGGGGACACCTGCTGTGGGGGGACTTTGATGGGGGACACATGCTGTGGGGGGACTTTGATGGGGGACACCTGCTGTGGGGGGCTTTGATAGGGGACACCTGCTGTGGGAGGCTCTGGTGGGGGGCTCTGATAGGGGACTCTGATGGGGGACACCTGCTGTGGGGGACTCTGATGGGGGACACTTGCTGTGGGGGGACTCTGATGGGGACACCTGCTGTGGGGGGCTCTGATGGGGGACTCCTGTTTTGGGGGGCTTTGATGGGGAACACCTGCTGTGGGGGGACTCTGATGGGGGACACCTGCTGTGGGGGGACTCTGATGGGGGACACCTGCTGTGGGGGGACTCTGATGGGGGACACCTGCTGTGGGGGGCTCTGGTGAGGGGCTCTGATGGGGGACTCTGATGGGGGACACCTGCTGTGGGGGGACTTTGATGGGGACCCCTGCTGTGGGGGGACTCTGATGGGGACACCTGCTGTGGGGGGACTCTGATGGAGACACCCTGCTGTGGGGGACACCTGCTGTGGGGGGCTCTAAAGGGGACACCTGCTGTTGGGGGCTCTGATGGGGGACACCTGCTGTGGGGGACACATGCTGTGTGGGGACACTGATGGCAACTCTGATGTAAGGGGACAGAGGCTGTATTTGGGGGGGGAGCAGAGGCTGTATTTGGGGGGGACAGAGGCTGCATTTTATGTGACAGAGGCTGTATTTAGGGGGGCAGAGGCTGCATTTGGGGGGGGACAGAGGCTGCATTTGGGGGGACAGAAGCTGCATTTGATGTGACAGAGGCTGCATTTGATGTGACACAGGCTGCATGTAAGGACGGACTGCTGGGGACACCTGATGGCATCTGGTGGCAGGCAACGTGGCTAGTGACACACTCGGGGCTCCCACTGATTCTGCATTATGGTGAGTTGAATGATTTCATTTTATATTACAATGTAACAATAGAAACAATGCGCTTCAATCATCCTGACACCATAACAACCATGGTGCCGAGATGATTGGAGCGCTAACACCAGGTGTTTGGAGTATCTTTATCTGATGATTGTTAAACTTTGTAGAATACACATTTCTATTGTTGTGTAGGATCTAGGCCTGCTGTCCCTCTCTCCCTCTCCCTCCATCCCTCGTTCATCTCAGACACTAACCACACCACCTTAGAGCCACGCCCACTATTTCGCTGAAACCATGCCCATTTTTATCAAGTGGGAGGGGTCAAAAAGGAAGCGCGGGGTCTGGCGCCCCCCATCCTAAAACTTCACCAGCCGCCACTGTTGCCTAGAACAATTTAATGTTGGTCTCTTTTTTTTCTTTCTTCTTTTTCTTGAACTAACCCCTCTCCCCTACACTAGATGTGTATATTTTATATACCAATCACTAGTTATATTATTCCTACCCTTGTTTATTCATAGAATGTGAAGACGTGGATCTCTAGAGATGGACCTTTTTCTTATGATATCTCATTTGATTTGTGTATATTTTGTTATATCATTGTATAATATGGTAAACTTTCAATAAACAAACAATTTAAAAAAAAAAAAGAAAAAAATTGAACTTTTTGGCCTATAAGCAAAATGCTATGTGTGGTGGAAAACTTATGCCGCGTACACACAAGCAGACATTTCGACTGATTTACGTCAGGCTTCCGACGGACTTTTCTAATGAACGGACTTGCCTACACACGACCCACACCAAAGTCCGACGGATTCTTACTTGATGACGTACGACCGGACTAAAATAAGGAAGTTGATAGCCAGTAGCCAATAGCTGCACTAGCGTCAGTTTTAGTCCGTTGGACTAGCATACAGACGAGCGGATTTTTCAACTGGACTCGAGTCCGTTGGAAAGATTTGAAACATGTTTTATTTCGAGGTCCATCGGACCTCACACGATTAAATTGTCCAATGCAGTCCGGTTCCCCGGACCAAGTCTGCTCATGTGTACGCAGCATAACACTGCACATCACCCTGAACACACCATCTCCACCTTGAAACATGGTGGTGGCAGCATCATGTTGTGGGGATACCTTTCCTCAGCAGGGACAGGGAAGATGGTCAGAGTTGATGCGTAGAATGATGGTGCCAAAGTCCAGACCTAAATCCAATTGAGAATCTGTGGCAAGACTTGAAAATTAAAAAGGTAGGGGTGCTGCTGTGCTATTCAAACACGAGAACCCTAGTGATTGAGATATTCGAGCAAGGGACAATGTGTTGCTAAAGGTAATGGTACAAATACAAATAAATAAAAACTCTTCACAATACACTATAAAGTGACTGATTCCAAAGTGCAAAGTGCAAAATATTGTTAGACAGTGCTAAACAATAAAAAAATCCTTCCAACAATAAAAATGTGCACATTCAAATGAATTGTGCAAACGAGCAAATAAACTGTGCAAACACAAGCAATAAAGTTTTTTTGTGCAAAGTGCAAAAAACTGTGCAAAGCAGAAAACAATCTTGTCTTCTTGTGCAAAATAAAACGTCAAAGTGCAACAGGTGCTGGAGATCAAATTTCTCCTCTTCGTGCAAAATACACACACTAGTGGGAATGGCCTCTTACCATGCGGTAATGAGGTAACCACATGTGTATATATATCTGTATTATATGCTTCCTCGTACACCATAATCCTGGAACAATGGTATGGATATAGACAATGTCTTTGTCTCTCAGTGGATGCAAGGATCAAGAATGGAAAGAAAAAGGGGGGTTCCACTTCATGTAATATGTCAAAACCAATTGTTTTTATTACATCAAATAACAATGAAGGTACTCACATTGATTAAAAAATAACAGACAAAACTTCATGAGCGGCAAGCTCGTTTGCCAGTGTCTATTCTGGTGCCTTTCCAGTGTACCTAATACAGTGCAGGCAGTGTACACAGTATATAATACAGTGTAGTGTGCTGAGAAAAGAAAAAAATCCCCATCATGTCCAGAAGGCAACCAAGGAGAGGCAGACGCTCACAGGCCACTAAAAGAGTGGAAGCAGCCTCTGTGTCTACAGTCAACATTGGTGGTCGTGGACATGATGCATACTCTGCAGGTGGCCTGGGGCACGCTTGTCCTTTTTTTCTGCTGCTGGCCGTGTTATTGAGCCACAACATGCAGAAAAGTTGTTGGAGTGGATAACGAAGCCGTCCTTATCCTCCTCATCCTCTGTCACCCAGACTCAAAGTAGTTTGCCTTCCAACGCAGCTGCCAAAGCGGCCTATTCCACCGGATCCTAGTCCACAGTTGCTCCTTTTTATAATATAGTGTATTGTAGCTGTTAAGGGGAGCCCTATGACAGAATTAAGAATAAAAACAGCATTGGTTCCCCGCCCCCCGTCCATACCAGGCCCTTTGGGTCTGGTATGGATGTTAAGGGGAACTCCATGCCAAAATGGCATGGGGGTCCTCCCCCCAAAATCCATACCAGACCCTTATCCGAGCATGCAACCTGGCAGGCCGCAGGAAAAGGGGGGCGAGAGCGCCCCCCAATCCATACCAGGCCATATGCCCAAAACATGGGGAAGGTGCTTTGGGGTCCCCCCAAAGCACCTTGTCCCCATGTTGATGGGGACAAGGGCCTCATCCCCACAATCCTTGCCCGGTGGTTGTGGGGGTCTGCGGGCAGGGGGCTTATCAGAATCTTGAAGCCCCCTTTAACAAAGGGGCCCCCAGATCCCACCCCCCATGTGAATGGGTATGGGGTACATGGTATGGATTTTGGGGGGACCCCATGCCATTTTTTTATCTTGGCATGGAGTTCCCCTTAATATCCATACCAGACCTAAAGGGCCTGGTAATGGACTGGGGGGAACCCACGCCATTTTTTCAATGATTTTTTATTTATATTGCCGGGATCCGGCAATACATTACAGCCGCAAGCAATTTTACATGACATTTTTTTCTTTAGAAATGTAATTTTGCTGCATTACTGTTATAAACATGGGAAAGATGCGCTACTTTACAGGCAGACCAAGAGGACCCCCCAAGCACGATATTTAACCACTTTGTGTCGGGAGGGCGTCCAGGGATGTCCTTGACTTTGCGGGGCTATATCTGAATGATGCCTGCAGCTACTGACATCATTCAGATATCGGCTTTTTCAGCTGGCGATTCCCTACACCATAAGAATGATCATAGTGGCTGTTCCACCACTTGATCATTCTTATGGGTGGCGGGAGGGGACAACCCCCCTCCCGCCGCCCTCCGGTGCTTCTACCGACTCACCACTTCCATCGGTGAGTCTGGGAATGGATCTGCCAGCCCCAGATGGTGATCATAGAGATTTCCGGTAGACCAGATGGTTGCCCACGTCTCTATGATCGTTCGGAGGTCTGGCGCAATGTTATGACATCACGCCCGGGCTCTGCATTAAAAAAAACAGTGCCGCCTCGGCTGGGAAGCTGTGATCTTTTTTTTTTTATTTTAGGCTTCCCAGCATAGAGGTGAGATGTGGGGTCTTATTGACCCCATATTTCACTGTAAAAAGGACTGATTGTGCCATATTCCTATTACAAGGGATGTTTACATTCCTTGTAATAGGAATAAAAGTGATCAAATTTTTTTTTTTTAAATGTCAAACTAAAAAATTTTAAGTCAAATTAACAACGCTTATGTCCCGCCCACATATGAAAACGGTGTTCAAACCACACATGTGAGGTATTGCCGCGAACGGTATAGCGAGAGAAATAATTCTAACCCTAGACCTCTTCTGTAACTCAAAACATGTAACCAGTTACAATTACCAACCAGTAACCAATTTTAAAGCGTCGCCTATGGGGATTTTTAAGTACTGAAGTTTGGCGCCATTCCACGAGCGTGTGCAATTTTGAAGCGTGACATGTTAGGTATCTCTTTACTTGGCATAACTTCATCTTTCACATTATGCAAAAAAATTGGGCTAACTTTAATGTTTTTTTTTTTTAAGCATGAAACTTTCCAAAAAAAGTGTTTGAAAAATTGCTGCGCAAATACCGTGCGAGATAAAAGGTTGCAACAACCGCCATTGTATTCTCTAGGGTCTTTGCTAAAAAAATATATATAATGTTTGGGATTCTAAGTAATTTTCTAGCAAAAAAAAACTGTTTTTAACTTGTAAACAACAAATTTCAGAAAAAGGCTCGGTCTTCAAGTGGTTAAAGGAATATTTAATTTTTATTGCTTCACTTAAAGCATTATGAAAATCACTGCTCCTGAAAAAACTGTATTTTGTAAAACTTTTTTTGCATTGATACATGTCCCCTGGGTCAGTACCCGGGTCCCCAAACACTTTTTATGGCAATAACTTGCATATAAGCCTTTAAAATTAACACTTTTGGTTTTTCATGTTCGTGTCCCATAGACTTTAACAGTGCTCGCATGTTAGCACAAATTTTGTTTGGCATGTTCTGGTGCGAACCCAACCGGGGTGTGTTCGGTTAGTAGAGACATGCCCAAAAATGCCACACTTTTCACCAATGGCTTTTAGTTTTAGTCATATTTTAGTCATCTCAATTGTTTTAGTTCTAGTCGTTTTTTAGTCGACTAAAATAGTATTAATTTAGTCGACTAAAATGTTTTAGTCATTTTAGTCGACTAAAATGTTTTAGTCATTTTAGTCAACTAAAATATTTTAGTCGACTAAATTAACACTGCTTTTCACATATTTATTTGTAAAAGATTTTGAAAACCATTTATCATTTTCCTTCCACTTCACAATTATGTATTTGTATTGGTCTATTACATAAAATCCCAATAAAATACGCTTATATTTTTGGTTGCAACATGACAAAATGTGGAAAATTTAAAGGGGTATGAATATTTTTCAAGGCACTGTAATTATTATAGACAAATATGTTGCATGTAGTGTTTTTTAACTTATTGTAATTTCAGGAAGAAACATAATACTGAATAGTCCTTCTGGGCTGACTTGAAAAAGCAGATTCTCTATAAGGTGAGCCGATTCCTTGATATACTGATATATGTATACATATATATATACATATAGATATAGATATATATATATATCTATATAGATATAGATATATATATATATCTATATAGATATATATCTATATCTATATATATATATATATATATATATATCTATATGTATAGATATATATATATATCTATACATATAGATATATATATATATAGATCTATATCTATCTATCTATCTATCTATCTATCTATCTATATATATATATATATATATATATATATATATATATATATACAGTGGGGCAAAAAGGTATTTAGTCAGCCACCAATTGTGCAAGTTCTCCCACTTAAAAAGATGAAAGAGGCCTGTAATTGTCATCATAGGTATACCTCATCTATGAGAGGCAAAATGTGGAAACAAATCCAGACAATCACATTGTCTGATTTTTTAAAGAATTTATTTGCAAATTATGGTGGAAAATAAGTATTTGGTCAATATCAAAAGTTCATCTCAATACTTTGTTATATATCCTTTGTTGGCAATGACAGAGGTCAAACGTTTTCTGTAAGTCTTCACAAGGTTGTCACACACTGTTGCTGGTATGTTGGCCCATTCCTCCATGCAGATCTCCTCTAGAGCAGTGATGTTTTGGGGCTGTCACTGGGAAACACGGACTTTCAACTCCCTCCAAAGGTTTTCTATGGGGTTGAGATCTGGAGACTGGCTAGGCCACTCCAGAACCTTGAAATGCTTCTTACGAAGCCACTCCTTCGTTGCCCGGGTGGTGTATTTGGGATTATTGTCATGCTGAAAGACCCAGCCACGTTTCATCTTCAATGCCCTTGCTGATAGGAGGGGGTTTGCACTCAAAATTTCAAGATACATGGCCCCATTCATTCTTTCATGTACATGGATCAGTTGTCCTGTTCCCTTTGCAGAGAAACAGACCCAAAGCATGATGTTGCCACCCCCATGCATCACAGTAGGTATGGTGTTCTTTGGTTGCAACTCAGCATTCTCCCTCCTCCAAACACGACGAGTTGTGTTTCTACCAAACAGTTCTACTTTGGTTTCATCTGACCATATGACATTCTCCCAATCCTCTTCTGGATCATCCAAATGCTCTCTAGCAAACCTCAGACGGGGCCGGACATGTACAGGCTTAAGCAGGGGGACACGTCTGGCACTGCAGGAGCTGAGTCCCTGGTGGCGTAGTGTGTTACTGATGGTAGCCTTTGTTACGTTGGTCCCAGCTCTCTGCAGGTCATTCACAAGGTCCCCCCGTGTGGTTCTGGGATTTTTGCTCACCGTTCTTGTGATCATTTTGATCCCATGGGGTGAGATCTTGCGTGGAGCCCCAGATCGAGGGAGATTATCAGTGGTCTTGTATGTCTTCCGTTTTCTAATTATTGCTCCCACAGTTGATTTCTTCACATCTAGCTGCTTGCCTATTGCAGATTCAGTCTTCCCAGCCTGGTGCAGGTCTACAATTTTGTTTCTGGTGTCCTTCGACAGCTCTTTGGTCTTCACCATAGTGGAGTTTGGAGTGTGACTGTTTGAGGTTGTGGACAGGTGTCTTTTATACTTATAACAAGTTCAAACAGATGGCATTAATACAGGTAATGAGTGAAGGACAGAGGAGCCTCTTAAAGAAGAAGATACAGGTCTGTGAGAGCCAGAAATCTTGCTTGTTTGTAGGTGACCAAATACTTATTTTCCACCATAATTTGCAAAAAAATTATTTAAAAAATCAGACAATGTGATTGTCTGGATTTGTTTCCACATCATTTTGTCTCCCATAGTTGAGGTATACCTATGATGACAATTACAGGCCTCTCTCATCTTTTTAGGTGGGAGAACTTGCACAATTGGTGACTGACTAAATACTTTTTTGCCCCACTGTGTGTATATATATATATATATATATATATATATATATATATATATATATATATATACATATACATATACATATATTTTAATATGGAATAATAAAAAAAAAATATTAAATATGCATACCTGAATTTGTAGACTTCGAACCAAAAATATCTTCAGCATCCTAAACTGATATGATAGTAAACGATATCCAGTTAAAATAAATTGCTTGATTGTGAAGGTTTTTGAGTTACATCATTATCATATAAATGGGCAAGACCACAAAATTAAGTTTAGTAATGCCAGTCTTCAACTCCCAGATTTTATTATTCTGTATATAAAAAACAAGTTTAATTTTGAAACAAAATCATTTGTGGACTGGTGACTATTTTTAGATCTGTTTTGCTATCACCTACAGCTATAAATTACATTGCAGAATGAGTTCAAAATGCATTATGTGAAACAAGTTGTGAAATATCTTTGTTAAGAAAAGAGGCGCTGACATTCCTATCTACTGTCACCATAAACTTTTTTACTGATCTACAGAAAAAACAGTTGAGGTTTTTATTTTCACACATCACCCTGAAAATCTATAAAGAATAAATTGACGGGTTGTTAAGAGCAACAAACTAAACAATTTTAAAAAATAAGTGCAAATATGAACTTCCATGAAAATCACTTTTGGTATTTTTCACTGTGTTTTTTTTTTTTTTACACTAATTACATAATAATGGTACCCCTGCTGTCCAATATAGAATATTTTACAAGTTACTTCATGTATGAAACTTTTGTAGAAAACTGTCTAAAGAAAGCCCTGTAATAGATTTAGTAGCCCAACTAACCAACTTCCTTTCATTATTTTCAGGAGACAGACAGTAAGGACAGTAATTTTGCATTTATATATCAGTCTTTTCAAGCCATTGGCCTAAATAGTCATTACATCAAAAGAATAATTTTCAGGATCCTCTGTACTTACAATTCTTTGAATCTTATTATACTGTATCAGTAAGATTAATTTGCTCCTATTGATCTTTTAAAAACTGTTGTAATGATGCAAGGCTGACAAGTTAAATACTACTGGGAAGTAGAAAGAGGGATCATTATCTTTCTTGAAGGATGATGATAAAAATTGGAATGTGAGCTTGCTCTACTTGAATTGAGACTTGCAATCAGTGAAGCTAACAAGTTTTTTTCCCTGTGCTTTCATGATAAAGCATTTTAATTATAGATATATAGTTGAAAGAAGAAACTTATGAAGGTAATTAAAGGATTCCGATCAAGTAAAAGATGAAAAATGTCCCTTTTTTGTTAAAAATGGTAACTTCATTTTGGCATATGGAAACTTAATACAAAAAACTCTGTTAAAAGCTTTTTAATTGTACCATAATATATTAAAATAAATAGCTCCTTCTCTGGTGAAATAATCATGATTGGACTTGTAAAGTAATGATTTGTAGAGTAATGATGTATTCAGGTTGATAGACAACTTCAAATAACCATGAACAAAACACAATAATGCACTTATTGCATCTAATGATGTCATCTGCAATCAATGATAGTGAAGTAGGGATAATGATTAGCAGACAAAGTATACTTACCATCCTGACTCAAACCAGTAGGATTTAAATTGAACACTTAATGAGTGAGACATTTAGATGATAGCTTTATGCAGATCTGTTAGGACTAACTGCACAAGCCTAGCCAGCAATGAAGAATATTTTGGTAGAAGGATGTAAACATTAGAGCAGGCTGTCTTCATAAGGTAAAAGCAGCTGAGGAATGGAGGAATGAGGGTGTGATACCTTGAGTCAGCAGGACTAATCAGGGTAAGTACTGTAAATTGTCTGATAGCCATCATCTGTGCTTCGCTACTTAGTGAGTCAATGACTTGAAAGAAAGTAGACTGGTCAAGCGACCCAATTACTGAGTCAAAGATAAGAATGACTCTCTTGGAGATGACACTTTTAGAAGTAAGTCAGTTATGGCAGCTTCCATAGCAATGTTTTGACAGGATCACAAAGGGTATATGTCCAGCCAAATATTTTGTTTTGTTTGATTTGGACAGAGTGGAGAAAATTTACAAGTACTGTCAGATTTTTTGCTGCAAACCAAAGCAATGTTAGAGACCTTTTCCTTTACTTATTGTTCTAGTTTCACCAAACAGGAAGTGAGGGAAATCGGCAATAGCAACACATGCAAAAATAAAATTGTCTAGTTTTAGAAAGAAAGGAGAAAACTAGCACTTCTATTAGCTCTTTATTGCTATTGTTATCCCTGTTTCAGATTTTCCCTCACTTTCTGTATGGTAAATGCATTGCCACTGAGATAGTAAGTAAGAGAAAATATTTCTAAAGCCTCATAGACACGATCGGACTTTGTACATTGAAGATGAAACGTGGCTGGGTCTTTCAGTATGACAATAATCCCAAATACACCACCCGGGCAACTTTCACATGGATTTTTGTACAAAGGGCGTTGGCCATAAACTAATTAACGACAGGACTTTTTCAGCCAACTTTAACCAAATCATGTGTTTTTTCAGCTCTTTACCGCCATCCTTTGGTCAACTTCTGTATTGTTGACTGATCTTTTGCATTGGTTCTGAGCATGCATGTTTGTACTTTGGACTAAAGTCCTATGGACTTGTGTACACACGATAGGATTTTGCACCATAGGACTTTTGTTGCCGGAAAGTTTGTCTGTTTCCACAGCCAACATTTGTCCGATGAAAACCGAAAAAGTTTGTCTGATGGCGCGTACAGACGGTAGGATGTTGCCTTAAAACAGCTAATTTGCATGTTTGTTGTCAAAAAGTCCTATCGTGTGTATGGGCCTTAACAGAGCTCTGTATAGTAATAAAAATTTGACAGGGGTTAAAATCCTTCCTCATTCTACCAAAAACGAAAAGAAAAAGGGTTGCCTTATGCCGCGTACACACGATTGGAAATGCCGCCAGCAAAACTCTGATGAGAGCTTTTGGTCCGAAAATGCGACAGTGTGTATGCTCTATAAGGCTTTTGCTGGTGGAATTCCAGCCAGCAAAAGATTGAGAGCATGTTCTGATCCGAAAATCCGAAAATGTGATCGTCTGCATGCAATTTGGACGCGCAAAAAATCACGCATGCTCAGAATCAAGTACGAGACAGAAGCGATCGGTCTGGTAAAACTAGCGTTCATAATGGAGGTAGCACAGTGGGGCGGCACAGTGGTGTAGTGGGTAAAACTTTCACCTAGCAGTAAGAAGGGTTGCTGGTTCGAATCCCAACCACAACACTACCTGCCTGGAGTTTGCATGTTCTCCCTTTGCCTGCGTGGGTTTCCTCCGGGTACTCCAATTTCCTCCCACACTCCAAAGACATGCTGGTAGGTTAATTGGATCCTGTCTAAATTGTCCCTAGTAGACACAAAAGGCTAGGTACCCCAAGGGGATTGTATGGGCAGTGGATCAACAAGGATCAGGAATGTAGATGAAGTATAGAGAAATTCTTAGATAAAAGTATCAACATTTTATTAATACAAATTGTGCAAAATACATACTGACATTTAAAATCAACAGTGCAACAAGAGCAGTTGGTGTCAGAAATACAGCTACTAAATTGTAGACGGTGAACTACAACGGCCAATAAATGGTCAGAGAAGTAGTGCAACTGCTACACAATACCCTACATGTTTCAGAAAAACACAAATAGATTCATTTCTTTTTATGATGTATGCTTCCTTCCTCAGGGGTTTCAGATAAGCATAAAAAGAAATGAATCTTTTTGTGTTTTTCTGAAACATGTAGGGTATTGTGTAGCAGTTGCACTACTTCTCTGACCATTTATTGGCCGTTGTAGTTCACCGTCTACACTTTAGCAGCTGTATTTCTGACACCAACTGCTCTTGTTGTACTGTTAGAATAATGAATTTGTTTTGCTGCTGATATTCACACAGAGTTCTGACAAACTTATTTCTTTATTATTTCTCATGATCTCCTGAATAATCTTTTTTGTTTTTAAAGCCAGATCTCCATAATAATGTTTAGAATTAATATTTTTTTTTCCAAAGTATTTTATTAAAGGTTATAAAGTCTTTTCAGCAATCTTTTTACATTTAACATTGAACATCAAGTATGAAATTGTCAAATTATGAAGTTTTACCATAACAAAAGTCCCAGCCAGTATTGATAAAAACTTCCATACTAGACTAGTTATAAAAGTGGTATTAACCCAACGTATATCTTTAATTGGGACTTAATTGCCCTTTAATTGACACTCCATTGGAAGTATATTCTACTTTCAGCGAGAGATCCTGTGTGTGCCGGACCTGTGGAGTGAGATTTGAGTAAGAATTCTATCTGAAGCGTAATGTATTTATCGCTTAATGTATATGGGTTTGATCATTAAGCGTTCAGAGCAGTTTCGTGTACATCTGGAGTACGTCTTATAGGTTAGGTATTTAATTGGTATGTGAAGTGGGTGAACTATGTGCTTGTGTGGGTGTCTAGATGGAGGGCGTAGGAAAAGGAGAAGGGGAGGAGAGGAGGGGAGTTGGGAAGGTGGGGAGAGGGAAAGGTGGAGGAAAGGAGGGAGAGGGAGGAGAGAGGGGGGGTAAGACAAGAGGTCTCTGACTTCCCTTGGTGAATGGTATTGGGCCTTGGTATTTTAAAGGGGCTTGAGTAAATTTAAGAGGGGTAGTCCTCAATGAAGGGAGGATTAATTGTAAGGATATTTAGGTTATATGCAGGTTATGGCCTCCGGTATACATATCCTTTATGTGTAAGAATTCAGTATGTCCTTGTATTCAGGTAAAGTCTGGTAATGTGTCCAACAGGCCCACTTACAACTGAATTTTGTCGGCGTGTCTCTTGTGATATGTATTAGTTTTTCCATTTCTGCTACTCTGTGTATTCTGACGAACCATTCTTTGAGAGTGGGTATCTTTTTTGAGTTCCAATGTACGGGTATGCATTGTTTTGCTGTGTTAATCATGTGCATCATTAGTGATTTATGATAAGTACTGTGTGGTAGGGAGGAAAGGTGTAGAAAAAATTGGGCTGGTGTGAATTCTGGATTATAGGTGGTAATTTGCACGATTATGTGGTGGACCTCTGACCAAAAGGCTTGCAGGGAGGTGCAAGTCCACCAAATGTGAAGAAAGGTACCCCTTTCTTGATGGCACCTCCAGCATGTTTCTGGGATGTCGGCTCTCAGTGATGTTAGAGTTGAGGCAGGCTCAGAGGTGCGTAAGTCGTAGAGAGAGGAATAGTATTTTGCGAACTCCTTTGGTATGTCATTGTTGTGTGTAAGGGTCTTTCCATTGGTAGAATGTAGCTGGTATATCGTGTTGTTGGCTTTTTTTTGCGTAGTGCCCTTGCAAGTAAGTGTCCACTCTTGTTTCCAAACTCGTAAAAGAGTTTGTGAGATAGAATGAATTTTTTCTTAAGATTGAGGTGTAACTCGTCTTTGATAAGTGTGCGGATCTCAGTAAGCTCGGAGTGAGTTTGTTGCGCTAGGGTCTGTTTATGTAAGGCTTCAAGTTTCTTCAGTTTCATGAATAGGTTGGATAGAGTAGCTTTCTTTGCTTTCTTAACAGATGCTGTCAGGGATATCAATTTCCCTCGTATGACACATTCGTGAGCCTCCCATTGTGTCAGGGTGGATGTGTCTGGGGTGTCGTTTCCAACGAAATAATCCTTTAAGCAGAAGCGGATCTCTTCTACCTTAAGTTCATCCGTTAAAAGTGTAGGATCTAGTTTCCATGTATACGATCTGTGTGGGGTATCTGGGAAAGTAAGTGTCATGGAGATAGGATGGTGGTCTGAAAATGTCATGGGGTCTATGGTTGCCGCTGTCAGGATCAGAAGATCTTGTTGTGGAAGAAACAGGTAGTCATTGCGAGAATATTTGTTGTGGGGGTAGAGAAGAAGGTAAAGTCTTTGTCTTTTGGGTGGAGGGTACGCCAAGCGTCATGGAGAGATAGTTCTTGTAGACAGCCTTTGATCTGCTTCAGGGCGCTGTACGGTAAGTGAGATTTGCCTGTAGAGGTGTCTACTAGAGGGTCTAAGGGGACATTAAAGTCGCCCCCTAAGATCAATAGACCTTCCTGGAAGGTTGTCAGCTGCCTTGTCACTGTTCGGAAAAAGGGGACTTGGGAAGTGTTGGGGCTATATATGTTAGCCAGGGTTATTGGTCTGCTTTTAAATGTGCCTTTAAGGAAGATGAATCTACCCTGTTCATCTAACATGGTGTCCGTTATTTGCAAGGGTACATTTTTGGACAGGAGAATGGAAACTCCTTTCGTTTTTGAGGTTGGGGAAGCAGCATGATAGCTATGGGGGAAAGAATGGTTCGTCAGTTTAGGAATACTTTTACTGCAAAAGTGGGTCTCCTGAAGATAGACCACATCTGCCTTCGCACTACGCATATGGGCAAGCAGCTGCGAATGCTTTTCAGGAGTATTTAATCCTTTCACGTTAAGAGAAAGAACTTTCAGAGAGAGAACTTTCAGAGAGATGGGGGTAGTTGATATGAGGACAAGGGATGTGGGGAGGTAAGAGGAGGGGGGAGAGTGATAGGCGGAAGGTGGTTCGGGGAAGTAGTGTAGGGAAGGGGGGGGTGTGTAGGGTATCAGAGGGGAAGTTCCGGGGGTGTACCGGTTGTGGGGGATGACCTGCAATCCCACTTAAGGAATCTGTGGAAAACAGGTATAGGTCGGCGGTATCTACCTGAGTCCGCTGGTGGCGGGGGTGGCAGGTGACGTTCAACCGAAGGTGGAAGTCCTGTGTCCCATTGAGGTCATAACAGCTACATGTGTAATTTCTAGGTTATTTTGTCAGGGTTCCGATAGATAGGATAAGTGAACCCATGTATGTTCCTGACAATAAGAGTGTTTTTTCGTACTATGGTGCAAGGATATATTCTTGGAGCGGGGAGGTAGGACAGGTGTGTAAGGTCCGTATGTTGTGAAGGACATTATGAGTACTGAGCTTCTATTTGGTAGTGGCTTGGATGAAATATTCTGAATGTTGTCTAAACCGTGTATATGTATCATGTGCCTGGGGAATGTTGTGTATGTCAAGATACCATATGTGGAGGGGCGGGACCGGAAAGCAGATGGAGGAGAGAGTCTGTGAGGAGTGAGAGCGTGTGATCACCTCGCTCCATGTACGCTTCATGTATGCGGTGCCCCAGGAGTAATATACCTTGGTAGGAACGGATTCCTTTATGCTCACTGCCTGCCTGCCTCTTCTTCCCCCGCTGCCCCCCCTGAACGTCTGCTGGGAGAAACTGTCAAAATATCGGATGCCACCGAGACTACCGAGGTGTTCGGGTCTGCTAATCACTGTGTAATCCTGCGAGAACGCGAAGGGGAGGAGGGACGGTTGCTGTAGAAACCAAGCCTAGGTGTCAGCAGTGGAGGCTTCCGTGTGTGCGCTCTGTGCTCTGTGAAACCTGAGCAGAGGGATGGAGGGACGGAGGTAATCGGAGCTATCCTGAGGTGAAGCAGGGGAACGCTCTGGACTTCTGAGCACTGATAGAAGGGAAAAGAACCAAACTGCTTAAACCAACAGAACGGAGGTACTGTTTTCTACAATTTTTTTTTTTTTTTTACCTTTTTTTCCTTACTGTAAGTAGAAGCGGATGGGAGCCTAATCAAGGGACTAGAACCCTCTGGAGACTGTGAATTTATGAGGAAACTTGAGAGTGGTTCCTTTTCAGTGTGAGTGTAATCCCTGATGCTATTGACTTGCCATGAATAACAGTCTTAAACGGCGGGTATGCTGATTGAGAAACACTTAATACCTGATGAGCTAAGGAAAGTGGTTAATCGCCCTGTGTGTTTTTTTTTTTTTTTTTTTTTCCTTAATAAAGTTTCCTCGTTAACCTCTTTGCTACATTAACAGTTGATAATAACTGGTAAAGTACCATGTCAGTAAGGAAGAAAGGGGATGAGCATGCCAGCCAGGAGTATGTGGGAACCCAATCATTGCGCTCGGCTAAAGACAAGGAGAAAGATAAGGAAAAGGGGGCGCAGTCCGCAGTGGCGGGGGTAACGGCAGCAGCAGTCGCAGCAACCGCCAAGTTGGAGAGAATGGTCCATGCAGCAGACCATACACCAAATAAAGGGGGGCAGCAGGCTCAAACCAAATCAGCAGTGGACAGAAGGAGCCAGAGCCATCAGAGTATACCCACAAGTGCCACTGGAACAAAGAACGTCACTGGTAAAGGAACAGGAGTGGCCGGAAAAGAACCAGAAGCTTCTGCCAATCTGACACCCTCAGTAGAGGGAGAACCATCGCTGAAAGATATCCTTTTGGCAATTAACTCATGTAAACAGTCTTTGGGTGAACTGGGTGACCAAATGAAGGATATTAAAGAGGAGCTAACCCTGGTGCGGCACGAACTCAAGAAAACAGCTGAAAGAGTAACAGAAGCAGAAAGGAGAATAAGATAGAAGATGACTTGCACCCTATGAAACAAGAAGCTAAAGCTTGGAAAGAGAAGATATTCAAGCTTACGGAAAAATTTGATGAAATGGAAAACAGGCTCCGTAGGGACAATGTGAGGGTGGTGGGGCTACCTGAGGGGAGCGAAGGTTCAGATCCGATGGCTTTTTTGGAAAGATGGCTGATTGAAACCTTTGGAAGGGAGACGTTTTCACAGCAGTTCTCAATCGAAAGAGCCCATAGAGTCCCGTTTAGGCCCCCCCCCAAGGAAGTCCCCCAAGATCGTTGCTATTAAAATTCTTGAATTATAAAGATAAAGTAAGGCTCCTTCAGAGGGCCAGAGACTTGGGGAATATCTCCTATAATGGCGCTAGAATATCACTGTATCCCGATTATTCTCCTGACCTACAGAAGCGTAGAGCTGAGTTTGTAGGAGTTAAACGCAGCCTTCAGAAATTTAATATTAAGTATGCCCTCCTTTATCCTGCCAGGCTTCGGATAAACGCACTCGGGGGGAGTCAGTTTTTTGACTCTCCTGCTGGTCCGTTAGCATGGATGGAGGAGAAGAAAGATCAACTGCCATTGAAATAATGGGGAATCTGTTGAAGATGATACACAGAGGTGGGGCACAAATGTAGAATAACAATACTGATATTGATTTCATGGAGTGGGGTGGGGAGTTACACAGGTAAATGGAATCAGGTTTAGAATGGGGAAGGTTAAAACTAAGTTTATACTTGGATGTAGGGACGGAGGGGTGGGGAGGGGGGAGGGGAAATAGGGGGAAGGGAGGAGTGTGTTTGGTTAAGGTATGGAGGTGTATGACGGTCATTAAAAAAGCCCTTAGGGGTAACCTAGAGTGGTGTGGGGTGGGGGGAGGGAGGTCATTGAGGGAGGGTTTTTGGGTGGATGGGGGTTGGGGTGGGAGGGGCGGGGCAATGGGTTTAAGAGTAGGAATATACCTAATAAGGGAATTTATAGTACACAGATTCACAAGAAGATATATTGTACACTGGAATATACATTGGGCACTGGTAAAATTAAATACACATAGTACACTGGAAGATAGGATAATATATAGGATAACACATTGGGCACTAAAAAGAAATACAGATAGAATATGAATGTTTACAGCGTGAAAATATGGGTTTGTTTTGCAATCATGGGGAAGGTAATTTTTGACACAAAGGGTAAGAGTAAGAAATATACTACTGGGTTAATATTTATAGAATCCCTATGGCTAATTGGGTTTCTCTCCTTGACATTATTAGGTTTGAATTCTTGTTGTTACTTTCTGTTTCTTTTTGATGGATGTTACCTAAAAAACCAATGGTATTGAATATTGGTTCATGGAATGTCCGCGGGTCAGCTGTATTTGATATGCTGGATATTTTTAAAATAAGAATTGCCTGTCTGCAGGAGACACACCTGAATCAAGACACTAAATCCCAAATAAGGAACAAGAGATTTCAGTGCCAATTTCACTCCGTGCACACTACCTATTCTAGGGGGGTGTCAGTGTTAATTGAGAGAGGGGTGGCTTTCACCTGCAGACAGTGCAAAATAGATGTTGAGGGCCAGTATATCTTCTTGCACTGTGTAATAGAAAATCAGGAATATGTATTAGCAAACATTTATATCCCACCTCCCTTCAAATTAGATGTTTTTTACTGCCTATTGGAGTTTATCATGGACAAGACTAGCATACCAATTATTGTGGTCGGGGACTTCAATGTGGTCATAAATAAAACAATAGATAGGCTCCCTCCAGGTAATCAGGGACAGGGGTTACAGGGAAACCGCATGAGTCATTTCCTTTGTGAAGCTGGATTGTTGGATCTTTGGAGAATACGGAACCCGGTGACATTACAATTCTCATGCTACTCGGGCTTTTATTCTACACTTTCAAGAATAGATCTGGTACTGGCAAATGAGCTAGGGTCTCAAATAATTAAAGATATAATTTATCAACCCAGGGGAGTCTCCGACCACTCGTTGCTGATGGTCTCGATAAGTATAAATAATAATACGTTTCGTAGAGTGTGGAAGATGAACCCAATATGGTTTGGAATAATAGAGGATCAGAATGGGATAGTAGCTAAGCTAAATGAGTTCATAAGCGTTAATGCAGATACCACAACAAGAGGGATAATGTGGGATGCATTGAAGGCTTATTTGCGGGGTTTATTAATCCAACAAGTCTCTAGAATTAAAAAATCTTCGTTGAACTGGGAGAATAAGACTAGGAAAGAGTTAATAACAGCAGAAAGGGAGTATGTGAAGGAGCCAACACCAGGAAAACAAAGTATATGGGAAAATAAGCAACAAATATACAAGGACGTAATGATTAGGAAATCGAAAATAAGAGATTATTTCAGAACCAAATTTTATATGGGGAGGGGGAAAGAGTCGGGAAGATGCTGGCCCATTTGGTCAGGTCTGGCTCCTCGCCTTCCATGATACCTGCTATTAGGACTAGGAGAGGTGAGATCTCTTCTCAGGTGGGTGAGATTACAGACACATTCAAGAACTTTTATGAAGAACTGTATACATCTCGGGGAACCATGGGAGGAGGGGAACTAGATACATTTTTTGGGAATATTGGAATGCCCTCCCTTACAGAGCTTGACAACGAGGAATTGGAGGCCCCGTTAACTCTGGAGGAAATTAAACTAGCGGTAACAGAATTGAAAAATCAGAAATCCCCTGGTCCTGATGGTCTCCCCGCTGAGACTTATAAAAACTATGGGACGGTATTACTGCCGGAACTACTTAGAGTGTTTGAGTGGGCAAAGAAAGAGGGGAAACTTCCCGTATCAATGACCGAAGCCATGATCATAGTGTTACATAAGGAAGGGAAAGACCCTCTAGAGCCTGGGTCTTACAGGCCTATCTCTCTGCTATGCTCGGATGTAAAGATCCTAGCAAAGATTCTGGCTGCCAGATTAAAGAAAGTAATCTATAAATTGGTTCATTCTGACCAAACGGGATTTATACCCCATAGATCAACTAGCAAGAATATTAGAAGGCTGTTTTTGAACCTGCAGATTCCAACTGAAAATGTAGGCTCAAGGGCGGTGATGATGCTAGATGTTGTTAAAGCATTTGACAGTCTTGAATGGGGGTATATTTGGCGTGTACTGAAGGAGTTTGGATTTGGTCCTTCTTATATTAATTGGGTTAAAATTCTCTATAATAACCCCAGTGCAAAGGCCAGAGTTAATAATGTCTCTTCGGAGGGGTTCAGACTTGGAAGAGGCTCAAGGCAGGGTGTAGTGATATAATATATAATTAATATTATATTGGGTTATTATAGATGATTAATAAGTAAGTATTATTATAATGATGATGATGTAAGTACTCTTCCGCAGCAACCCAATTCTTCCAGAGAGATGCACTTTATTGACTTCCAACACAGAACAAAGTCCAAAGTCCACAGATGACAAAGAAATCCGACAGAGTAGATATAATTCAGAACCCCATGTTCATAGGTCTCTGTGCATACACAGACAAGCCTCCCCTACACACAGACAAGCCTAACTTCCCAAAACCTATAGACTGAATGCCGTGTTATATTCATCAGGCATTGAATGGCTGAGCAATTTGATTGGCCTTTCAATTTAGGACTTTGATTAGCATATCAACATCAACAAGTCCTCTTTAGATATATGTAATTAGATTAGATTAACATACCACCTGAATACCCTTTGAAATGTTCAAATAGACTTGCATATGATTAACACATCAAAGAGTCTTCAGCTTGTTCCCTTGCTATGTTAAAATTCAGTTGGACAATGCAACTGAATTTCTGGTCAGCACTCCAATACAATATTATACATAAATTGGCCAACATATTACAACATATACCCCCACTTGGGTCGGTTCTAACTACTAGAACTGACCCATAAATCAAACAACAAAAAATATCATTATGATTTAAGGTACTGGATGCTTCACAATGGCTCATATAAAATATGAAGTTGAAACTGGTTACATCTCTCTTCGCCAGCCTCTAAAATATCCCCATGAAACAGTTATTAGATAATATAACTTTTAGACCATGACTGGAAAAGGATTTGGTAAACGTCAGTGGCCCATATAGCTGTTAGGCCTTATTATATCACATCAAGATCTTGAATATTTCGCAAAGACGAGCTGATGTCACAGTCCATTCTTCGGTCGGACTTCATCACATCTCTCACCATCTCACTGAAAGTAAACTTGGTATGCTCTGGGAACTCCAATCCACAAGTCCAGGATTCTCTCATCTCCAGGCTCAAGCTTTTCATTTTTAAAGATGCTTTTACGCAAACACTCTACTTTCATCTTTATAGTAAGAAGAACTATCAATGTACCAGCACTCACTTTCAAGGTCAAAAGGTTTGGATATGGCAGTAAAAACTGTGCTTCAAACTATTTTCTTGCACTTGACATTCATGAGTCCATCTTTGTTGATTGCCAGTCACAATTTGCTTTTGTAATTTGCTGTAGGCCAACCCCTCATTGTCTTCAATAAAGCAGTTACTTGGATCATTCAGTCCACAATTACACTTGAATGGTATACCAACATATACATATACCCCCACACAATGGTTTAGATAGAGTCATCAGTGTTTATCAGATCTTCTATCCAGACAAAGCGGCAGTGGAAATTCTTGCCAGTATCTTCACCATGAAAGGTAGAAAGGTCTTTTCCATCCATATATGTCATAGCCTTTAGCATATTATAAACAACTGAATCAACAAAGTTTCAAATCATGACTAGAGTGATGAATTTCACTCACCCCTCTTATAAATTTATGAAAACCACCCAACATACTATAATTTATGCTATGCCAAGCCATTGTGCAGCATCTCACCTTAGATGTCAAATATATTGATCAATACGCATTATGTAATATGTACAGATGTTATGAAAATTATTTTAGGTTAAAATGCCTCTCTTTGGTTTTAAGATAAAGTTCAAGAAATAAAACAAACAAAAATAAAAAATGAAAAGCAAAATATATCAGGAAAAGGGAGAAAAATTAAAAAAATTAGGGCGTTGAAGAAAAAAGAAAAAAAGGTCCATTGCTTGATGAATTTCGAGAGAGTCCATGAATGCTTTATAATTCCATGTATAGTGATATATTGTCTATTCAGCATTTCTCCCATAATTCTCCACCACTATTCAATTTCAGACTTCTGCTATTCACCGTCATTTAAATGTCAATATCTGAAAGACAAAAAAACTCTCCAACAAAACTAATTAGCAAGGTCCTTAAACATTGTTTGAAGTTAAAACAAAACACTATTTACAGTTTACAGTTTGAAGCTAATTCACCCCCACTGCTAGAGAAGTGTCATGTGCATTCAAAAACAGATCTGGAGAATATACATCTAGTACATTCATGACACCCTGTACCCCCTTCAACTGCTCTAATAATTTATCACGCTCCTCTCTCATCTTGTCATACTCAATTTTCAGGTGGTCATATTTCTGTTTTAAATGAGAAAACGGTATCCAAGTCTTGGACTTTTTCTTATTATTATTTTGGTCAGCTCTGTTTTTCATATTAATATCACCTATGTTTGACCCGATGTCTCCTCTCTGGCTATTATCATAGGATATTATCTTCTGATCTTTATGTTCAGTATTTGTCCTAAACAATGTGGCTAAATCAATTTTGACAGCCTGCTCATTTGACTTTCTCCACAAATGGTCTGCTCTCAACAATATGTCTTTTAAATCATGAGGATTTGGGGTAACTAATAAAATATTTTGTTTGATATCTTCATGCAACGCATCTAGAAACATACTCATATGTATCGAGCCCCCACGCTCAAATGCAAGATTATTACCGACCAATAATTCCATAATAGTTGCTATCCTGTGTGACAATTCATAGGGAGATTCATTTTGCATTTGTTGGATCTTCCCATGAATGGTAACATCAGAACGTACACCATACAAAACACATAATAATTCCAGTAATATGTCCCTTGTCCTCAGAGGCTGAATACAGATTTGTTTAATTCTCATCCAAAGACCACTTCCTACAGAATGTTGCAAAACTCTTTCTAAGTCAGATGGGTTGAGATTGTACATATCTCTGACTTGCTGCACGTCACAAAACCATTTTAAAAATCTGTTTAAATCATGGTATGGAACCATTCCTATTTCTTTAAGAATTGCGTCTAATAATTTTGGTTTGAATGGCTTCATTACAAGCTGAACTTCACCTGTATTATTATTATTGTTATAAACTGTGGTAGTCACAGTGGGGGCAGCTGGTAATGAATTATCAGATTCAATAGGAGGTTCTGTTTGCTGCAGATTGCGGAATCCAAGATTTGATGCATATCTGCATTCCTGAGATCTCTTCTCTAATTCCATAATTCTTAATTTTAATCTCTCATTTTCCTCTGATAATTCATCACAACGTTTAGATTTCTCAAGTAAAGATTCTCCAATCGTAACCGCATGCAATTTTAAATTTACTGTCTCGGTGTCTGATTGGTTTTGTAACCTCTCACAAACACTGTTGCTATCATCAACTGCCTTCTGTAACTGGGTAATTTCCTCAACCTTACCATTCAAAGAACTTTCCATTGTTAAACAGCAAGATAATAGGCCCTGTATAATACAACCTTTTCTTTTACTTTCTGAAATTTTGCTATCAAAAATATTTTTCTCTAAAAATTCCTTCATCATCGTCCATGTCTGCTTACATTTTTCTGGAATTTCATAAGGACCACCATGGCGCTTAATACATTTTAATACCCATCTGTTAACTTTATCAGAACTGACACTAGCTTCACACTGAGTAAGCATTTTGACTATATTACTAATAATTAAAAAAAAATAAAATATTTTACTCACCGCATTAGTTACTCCTTTGGCTTCCACTTCAGGTCTTCTGGTACACGACACAGTCCTTTTTTTTGTTGTTGTTTCCGGTCTCCAGAGAATAATTCTGGGGTTCCCAACTTGTTTAAATTTGTAGATCAGACTCTCTTATGTCACAACCAGACATTCCAGACATTAGAGTCACAGCACAGCTCTTGGTTCTTCATCAGACTTCTGTCCACCTCACAGGATTGTTGTCACCACCGACTTCCGTTACTAAGTCCGAAAATGCTCTTCTGGTCACTTCACGGCACCAAATGTAGTGATTTAATATATAATTAATATTATATTGGGTTATTATAGATGATTAATAAGTAAGTATTATTATAATGATGATGATGTAAGTACTCTTCCGCAGCAACCCAATTCTTCCAGAGAGATGCACTTTATTGACTTCCAACACAGAACAAAGTCCAAAGTCCACAGATGACAAAGAAATCCGACAGAGTAGATATAATTCAGAACCCCATGTTCATAGGTCTCTGTGCATACACAGACAAGCCTCCCCTACACACAGACAAGCCTAACTTCCCAAAACCTATAGACTGAATGCCGTGTTATATTCATCAGGCATTGAATGGCTGAGCAATTTGATTGGCCTTTCAATTTAGGACTTTGATTAGCATATCAACATCAACAAGTCCTCTTTAGATATATGTAATTAGATTAGATTAACATACCACCTGAATACCCTTTGAAATGTTCAAATAGACTTGCATATGATTAACACATCAAAGAGTCTTCAGCTTGTTCCCTTGCTATGTTAAAATTCAGTTGGACAATGCAACTGAATTTCTGGTCAGCACTCCAATACAATATTATACATAAATTGGCCAACATATTACAACACAGGGGTGTCCCCTGTCACCTTTGATCTTTGCGCTGGCAATGGAACCAGTAGCCATTGCAGTAAGGCAGGATAGAACTATGGAAGGGTTTAGGAGAAGGGACAGAGAAGAGCGGATTGCGCTGTATGCGGATGATGTTCTTATATTTTTAGGAGATACGGAGAGATCACTTAGACAGGTGATAGACATCTTCTCAAGATTCGGAGCACTCTCTGCTCTCACTATAAACTGGGAGAAATCAGCATTGTTGCCATTAGACCCAATTAGGAAGAGCTCCTGTTTGGAAAAGATCCAAATAGAAATAGTAGAGATAACAAAATACTTAGGCATATATATAACTAAAGACCCCAATGACTTTATTAAAAACAATTTAACCCCTCTGTTATCCAAATTTAAAAATAAGATCGATATATGGAGAGGACTCCCTCTTTCAGTTGCTGGAAGATGTAACTTGATTAAAATGCTGTGGTTACCTCAGCTATTATATATAATGCATAACTCGCCAATATGGATTCATAGGAAATGGTTTAAAAAAATAGATACATTGCTAAGAGCTCTAATATGGAAAGGTAGACAATCTAGGATAAGCTTACAAACCCTACAATTATCAACTTTAGAGGGGGGCCTGGCAGTACCACACCCACGGGGTTACTTCGTAGCAGCCCAACTACAACATTTGATATCAGTAACTGACCCTGAAGGAGAAAATAATGGGGGACTGATGACTATAGGGGCGCCACATAATACACTAGTGAAGGTTTTGGAGGCAAACTCATTCGTCTACAGACCCCCTACAGTTAAGTTAATAATAAAAGTTTGGAAAACCATAAAGGATCTGAGGGGAATGGGGGGTATGGTTAAAGGTGTCCCGTTATGGGACAATAAGAACTTACAAGAGTTAAGGCCAATGGGGAAATTTAAGATATGGGAAACAAAGGGCATAGTTAGCTTGGACCAACTATATAATGGCAGTTCCCTTAAAACGTTTGCCTCATTAAAAGAAGAGTTTGAGATACCTAACTACTCATATTATAATTATTTACAAATTAGACATGCTTTAAAAGCTCAGTTTGGGGAACAAGGCCCGCGGTGGAATAGCTCTCCCATTTTTGAAAGAATAAATAGTTCTGGTGGATCTAGTGGATCAATAGCGGAACTTTATCCATATATATGTAGCAACATCATTATGGGTTCAGGGAAGCTTAAGTGTAGGAGTAAGTGGGAAAGGGACCTGGGTAGAATTTCAGATGGACAATGGAAGAAGATACTGGCAGGAGGGAACCAAGCTACAGTTTCGCCGGCCCAGAAGATGTCATATTTAATGCTCTTACATAGAACCTACTATACCCCTAAAAAACTGTTTGAATGGGGGCGGAGGGGGGACGCCAAATGCCCTAGGTGCCAGAATATAGGGGACCTGATGCATATGATCTGGAAATGTCCAAAATTATTCCGTTATTGGACGGAAATATTAGATACCATAAATAAGATCTTTAAGCTGACTCTCAGAATGGACCCCAAACTATGTATCTTGGGAGTAGGGGAGAGTCTGGGGAATATTAAAACTAAAATGGTGCTAAGGTGCCTTTTCCAGGCGAGAAAATTAATAGCACAGAGATGGCAGGCAGAGAAACCCCCTTCAAAAGATGACTGGTTTAAAACAGTAACTGAAACAGTATGGAAAGAAAGGGTAGTATATGCAAGGAGAGGAAACTTAAAGGAATTTAAAAAAATCTGGAAGCCTTGGTTAGAGGAACTGGGTTATCCTACGTAAGATGTGTGTAGGAAATAGATAAGGTAATGAAGGTATGGTATTGAGTGTATTTATGAAGGTATATTGTAAATTGCGATTAAGATAGGGGGGAGGGTGAATATGGGATATAGGGGTGGGTGGGAAGGGTTAAAGGGGGAAAATTAGATAGTAACAATTTTCTTCTTTGATAATATATATATATAAAATGTTTTGTATATGATGTATTTAAGAATTTTTGTAATGAGAATCTATTTTATCTGAAGATTTGAATAAAGATTATTTAATTTACAAGATACCATATGTGTTAGTTGTATATCTGTTGTCTGCCTATGTAGCTGAGACAAAATATGAGTGAATGAATATGATAGTGTGGAATGTCAATTACGGGTATACAGACCACTTGACACAGGGTGAAATAATAAGCTTATATTGTAGTGTTCTAACTTGTTCAACTTTAACACTAAGAAATTAATCCAATTAACAAATTAACAAATAAATGCGTACCTGTGAGAGAAATAGAAAATCCTCTATAGCACCTTTCTGGTGTCGAGGGGGACACGCTCAGTTGTGGTCTAGTGGCATTTACCCTGTGTATAGCCCCCCTTGAAACGGGAGTAAAGATGATCGTTTAGTTCCATTAAGGAGGATGAATTTGATCCTCTGGGTAATATATGCGTGCAGGTAGAGTGTACTGGTGTAACTAGCTTACCTGAGCACGCCCCTCTCGGCTTCCAGACAGTCTTGCTCACATCATGTTTCCTATGGCCTAAATTATGGGGATATCTAAAACCAGAGAAAGAGGGAGAGTAAAGACATGTTAAGTGAACATATTATGATTACCCTAAAGTACCTTATTTGAGATAAACAGCGAGAAAAGCAGATGAGGTGGGGCTCAGGCAAGTGGAGGGTGCTTGTTGCTGTTTCCTAGTAGAGAGAGCTAGGAAGGGGCACAGGAGTAAGAGGAGAGATAGAGGGGAAGGAAAGAAAGGGAGAGAAGGGGAGAAGAGGAATTATAGATGGATATGTAAATACTACATGTGTCCTTGAGAAAATTTCAACGAAGATCTCTTGACCTTCTCGCTGTTGCAGACTGGGATCCCGGGTGATTGTAATCGCTGTTGGAAGCTAATAAGAACTACTTCTTGGTTGTTCAGCATAAGGACAGTTTTTGCTCTCAGGCAGCATGAACCAAGCTGGGTGAGTAACTGGATGTGGATAGTGTAGGGAGATGTAAGTTGTCTAGGGATATTTATTAGACCCTCAATAAGTCTGCATAAGGTGTACCTTACAATTCCCACAGGCCTGTGAGATTAGCCCATTGAGACAATGATAAAAAAGAAATGGACAGAGTCTCGCCGAGCAAATATAATCTTTATTCTTTGGTGTGAATATTTAAAGGGGGCTTTCAGAAACTACCGCCCCTTGACTGCGTCATAAAAATTATCCAATAAAATACAGAAACAATTTATGACAAAAGTGAAACTAATTATTTTTAAGATATCACGTGCTTTACAGGAAACGAAACACAAAAGATAACAGGGATGTGAGAAGCGAAACTAGTTTACATTACACTCCTATTAATATGTGAAATAGAGTACCGGGAAAAACACAAAATGGAAACTAAATTATAAGATGGAGGTGGTTAAGCTAAATATGCCTTCAATCCCCTCTTAGATCATATAAGATGATCTCTACATTCTATCCAGTGTTCTAGTACTTCTTTGGGATTGTAGCATAGATTGCCTGATGATTCTTCATGTATGCCATGTAGGATAGAACCTTATCATCAGGCGATTGAATGCGTGCAATTATGCAGGTACAACACTTAAAACAGAGGTAAAGAATCAGAGCAAGGATAAATATCATAACAATGAAAAGGACAATGTCTTTTAACCATGAAAATATACCTCCAAACCCAAATCCTGCATTGTCAAATGGACTCAATGTTTTGGCAATGTTCCTAGCTTCCTGCTGGAGCTGGCCTACTTCTTTTCGGTGTTGTGCAATAATATCATAGTAGTCAGGCACCTTAGCACTTGTGTTAGAGATCCAAGTACAGCATTCGTAGTCCTCAGTCATTTCACATAAACCTGTGAGAGCTGCACTCATGCTTTCTATAGCTAACTCATGTAGTTCTAGCTGTTTTCTAATTACTCTAGTTCAGTGTTTCTCAACTCCAGTCCTCAAGGCGCCCCAACAGGTCATGTTTTCAGGCTTTCCATTATTTTGCACAGGTGATTTGATCAGTTTCACTGCCTTAGTAATTACCACAGCTGTTTTAGATGAGGGAAATCCTGAAAACATGACCTGTTGGGGCGCCTTGAGGACTGGAGTTGAGAAACACTGCTCTAGTTTATATGTTTAAC
The DNA here is from genome assembly GCF_042186555.1 of Aquarana catesbeiana. Classification (NCBI taxonomy): domain Eukaryota; kingdom Metazoa; phylum Chordata; class Amphibia; order Anura; family Ranidae; genus Aquarana; species Aquarana catesbeiana. The sequence continues at coordinate 214,375,771 of NC_133331.1, read as the reverse complement.
ATAGCAATGTCATCTGAATTCCTCTCCATGATCTCATCCAATATACTTGAATAATTGTTCAACCTTTTCATCATGTCTATACCCCATCCTGTCCAAGAAGGAAACCATGCCCAGGCCATATCTTGTTTATAGAACAATTCCCTTTTGTCGCGGGGTTTGAGGGGTATCTGGGGTGTATACTGGCCTCTAGGGGATGTCCCCTTTTATCATCCCCTACCACTCCCATGACATGTACCAAGGATGCAAGATAACACCATCCCTTAACATGGAGGGGGACCCAGGGGTAACACACTTTCTCACAACATACATAGATACTTTGTCCCAGTGCAAATGGCCTCTTAACGACAATCTCGTGAGTGTACTTGTCCTGTGTTGCAACTATAAATTGGTGGAATATATTATGTACATTATCAGAGAGAGAGGAATAGTTATGCAAAGCACGATTTAGCTTTGGGTCAGATACTTGAAACAGTGAGCAGGTCTCCCTGAATCTGCGCCTGCATTCGTGCATGGAGATATTAAATATTGACCTGCTACAAATGGAGGAGTTAGTCTCTGTCTCATTCCCTAAATTAACACACCAATCAGGGAAATGACTTTTACCTGCTATTGGAAAGGTAACAGTGTTATTTATGTACAGAGTGGATATGTTAGTTAAGAAAATAGGAGGAGTCTCATTGAGGAAGGAGGAAATATTTAAAGGTACAGCCAAAAGAGGAATTCGGGCAGTGCTAGGATGTAATTTGCTACATATCCAACATTCTTCATACCCTGATTTTTGAGCATAAGCATACTTAAATTTTAGTAAAAGCATCTTATCGGTAAAACTATCTCCAATCTCTCTCTTTGTTCTAGCTTGTGTCACTGTAATGTTCTCTTGTGTGTTTGTGTTCCCACAGATACTTTTAATCGCACCCAAATCTTCAGGGTGGTAGACACAGTTAGTGATGATCCAGGTGGGCAGGAACACTATCAGAGAGATCAGGATCAGGAGGCAAAATGCCTTGCCAGAAGTCTGTGGTGAAATAAGCGAGGTCATCTTCTCTGGCCGGACCTACTTTCCCAGGAACTCCTCTTTCGTCTGCTTGGACTTCTGCTTGAGGGCCTCCTTTATCCAAGGTCTCCTTCCTGCTCCTGGGGCTTTGGGCAACCTTTTTTACTCGGCTGGCATGGATCCAGGACTGGCAGTTTTCCACTAGGATGGCTGTTCTGGTCACTGCAACCACTGTGGTAAGAGGTCCAAAGGGATACTCTTGCTTCTTATTTCTGTTCAGCTGTTGGACCACCACGGTGTCTCCCACCTTGAAGGGATGAGTAGCTTCCTGTGAAGAAAAAGGAGAGGTGCGAGCAACATTTCTTTCGACTGTATCCAATGTTTCAACCAGTTTTCTTACATATTCTTCCCGTATTAAGTCTAAATCTCCCTTTTCTACCATTAAAGGTGCTCTGGCCCATGGGGTGGGGAAAAGTCTACCCATCAAAACTTCAAAAGGCGAATACTCTGTTGTTTTGGAAGGGGTCATTCTTATTTCTGCTAGGACTGCTGGGAGGACCTTTTTCCAGTTGGCAAAGGTTCCTCCTGTGGCATTTCTTATCTTGTCTTTTATTGTTCTATTCATTCTTTCTACTATCCCTGAGCTTTGAGGGTGGTAGGGAATATGAAACTTCCATTCTATCTTGAGAGTTTTTACCAAGTCCTGGCAGACGCTGGCCATGAAAGCTGGACCATTGTCTGAGTTTATTTGAAGTGGGCATCCCCATTGAGGAATGATTTCCTGAATGAGGATCCTCACTACTGTCTGTGCATCTTCTTTTGTGGTCACAAAAATTTCGACCCATCTTGAGAACATGTCCACAATTACCAAAAGATATTCCTGTCTTTTGCCTAGTTTGGGTATGTGTGTGAAGTCAATCTGCAAATGTGTAAAAGGAGTTGTTGGATATATCAGGTGTTCATGTTTGGCCTTGTGTGTGATGTTTGGATTGTTCCTGATACATGCAATGCATCTTGATACATATTCCTTTACCAGCGAGATGCATTCTGTGAAAAATCTCTACTCAGAAGATCAGCTGTAACCCGTATACCTGTGTGACCTATTCCGTGGTACTGTAAGATAAAGAGTGATGCACTTTCCGCTGGTATACATGGTTTCCCCTGTTTGCAGAGAAGTCTAGTTTTTGGATCTTTCTGCACACCCTTTCTATCCCAGTCCCTTAACTCATAATTTGATGCATATTCCTGGAGATCTGCAAGTGACTGTTCAAATGGGGATAGGTCAGGTATCAGCATAGCCATTTGGATATCTGCTGTCTGTGAGATAGCGGCTTGCTTGGCAGCAAGGTCAGCCAGGGCATTTCCCCTTGCTATCTCTGTCTGTTGGCCTGTATGTGCTCTGCAATGTACTATAGCTAGTGTTTTAGGTAGCTGGATAGCTTTCAGCAGTTACATTACCAAAGAAGAATGTGAAATGTTCTTTCCATCTGCTGCCACAAAGCCACGCCTACTCCATATCACACCGAAGTCGTGTACCACACCGTACCCATACTTCGAGTCAGTGTAAATGTTTACATCCTGACCTTCAAAGAGCTGACATGCTCTAGTGAGTGCAATTAATTCAGCAGCCTGTGCCGATTGATACGGGATAGGCCCGGCCTCAAGTATAACATCTGGAAGCTGCACAACTGCATATCCTGCATGGTATGTATGATCATTTGACCTAGAGCAAGAACCATCCACAAAAACATTCTGTGTATCTGGTAGTGCTGTGGAAGATAAATCAGACCTGGGTGATGTGTCTTGGTGAATGAGGTTTATGCAGTCATGTTGTGGCACGACCTCATCCTGTTCTCCTTTTAATCCTAAAAGGGCATTTAAAATTGGTGCTGGGCCTGCAGTGGGAGAAGCATATTTGATATGCAATTTTGGATTGGACAGCAAAATCACCTCATATCCGCTCAACCTCTGAGCAGACATGTGCTGTGTATGTACATTTTTCAACAGGATTGACACATTGTGGGTGGTGTGAAGTGTGGTGTTGTGTCCCAGAGTGAAAGAAGCGGCCATCTCAACCACCATCGCACAGGACGCTAGAGCTCTGAGACACGCAGGTATGCCTTGAACCTGCACCGGGACCATCTTTGAGAAAAAAGCTACAGGGCGCAGTCTCCCACCATGTTACTGGGCCAGTACTCCCGCCATGGTTCTGCAATTTTCCCTGGCAAACAAGTGAAACATTTTGCCATATTCAGGTAGGCCAAGGCTCGGGCTGGTAACCATTGCACATTTCAACATAGAAAAAGCGTTTAACATTTCATCAGACCATTTTACAATATCAGACATTTCAGAGAGGATTGCTTGTCTCAATATATTGTCATAGAAAGAACAGTCAGGTATCCATTGGCGGCAGTAACCAATCATTCCAAGAAAGGTAAGCATGTCTTTCTTGGTAAGTGGGCGGGGCAGACCCACAAGAGCAGCAGCTCTTTTGTGACTGACTTTCCTAACTCCCGGAGACAGCACAAACCCTAGGTACTCAACCTCCTGTTTACACCATTGTAACTTTTTCTTAGACACTTTGTGACCACATACATGTAACCATTTCAATAAAGATAGGCTATCAGCTCGGCAGTCCTCCTCTGAAAAACTACAAATCAAAAGATCATCAACATACTGCAACAGTGCAGAACCATGAGGGGCAGTCCAAGGCCCGAGGGTGGCTTGGAGTACTATAGAATAGACCACAGGTGAGTCTATGTAACCCTGCGGCATTCGACACCAGGTAAACTGACATTTTTTAAAACAAAATGCAAAGATTGGCTGTGTCTCCTCATCCACAGGGACGCTAAAAAATGCATTTGACAAATCAATCACTGAAAAATACTCTGCATCGGATGGTGTGGCGGTAAGTATTGATGGCACACCAGGCACTGTTGGAGCAATCGGTACCACTAAATAATTGATGGCCCTTAGGTCTTGTACAAACCTATAGTCATCATTTGCCTTCTTTACTGGATTGATGGGAGTATTGTAGGGCGAGACAATTTCCCTTAAGATTCCTTTCTTTAAGAAATCTTCGACTATTGGCTGTAAGCCATCCTCCTTCTCTTTTGATATGGGGTATTGTTTGTGATATACAGGCTGGGCCCCTGGTTTTAAAGTGGCTTTGTAAGGTGTACAAGGGATAAATCCCACATCCAGTGAATTTTCTGCCCAAACTGCCTCCTCTATTCCTCCTTCAAACACATCTTCTGTCAAGGAGATGGATGGAAAAAGGGTGAGGATGTTTATCCTATCAGATTCTACAAATAAACCTCCTTGCTTTGTGACTTTCATTGTAATTCCCAGTTTTCCTAGTAAATCTCTGCAAAAGAGATTCACCGGACAGCCGGGTATTATCCTGAAACAGTGTTGAATCACTGATCCCGTTCCAGTCGGGTCAATGATTGTAAGGGGTGGTGTTTTAAAAGTTTTGGTCAGTACCCCATTAATTGCCACTGAAGGCTCAGCATTTGTGACCTCTCCTCTATAAAAATCTTTGCTAATTGTACTGCACGTAGCTCCAGTGTCTAATACATAAGGGGTTAATTTTCCATTTACATACAGTGAAATGATTGGTTGCTCTTGATAAGAGTGAGAGATAAGGGGAAATGCTGGGATACCACGTTCAGGGCAGCTTCATTTTTGTTGTTGATGTTGTTGCCAAGTGATGGGAAACTTTGCATTGTGTTGCTGTGAATTCTGCTGTTGTTGTGTACCTGAATTTTGTGGGGCAGCATGTGAGGCAGGGGGTCCTGTGTTAGTCAGTTCCTGTTCATAGTAAGGACACTGTATCCTCCAGTGTCCAGGGTCTCCACAATTGAAACACCCTCTTTGTCTCTGTGTGTAACTCTCTCTTTGTCCTTGCCCCCTCCCTTTGTATCCCCCTCCTCTGTTCTGTCCTCTTTTTTTATGAAAGTTTCCCCTTTGATTTCCTGAGAAATTATTTTGATAATGTGTCTGCACTGGTGTTTGTTTAGGAATGTCAAAACATCCTGCAGCATCCTTCTCTGTCAGCTTCTTGCAAAAATCAGTTACAGTGCTTGTAGCCCAATCTGATATTTGCTGTCTCACTGTAAGTGCATGTTTAGAGCCAAGGTTGTTGAGGTATGTCTGTATTAAGAGACTGTGCATGTTATCCTGGACACTAAGTCCTGCCTCTTGTGTCCAAACCTCCATAAATCTTTTCCAGAATTCTAACACGCATTCTGCTGGCTTTTGTTTGCAAGCTACGGCCGTGGGTAGGGAAGATTTATTAGTGAACGCTCTCTTCATTTCAGCCTCTACCTCTGTCCACATATTGACCCGTCCATCTTTGGTATTTAATTTGTAGTCTGCGGCTTTTGTGGTGGGGGCCTCTACTGTGTTAATAGTGGGCACTTTTGTCCAATCCCAAGGGGAGGTGGTCCCTACCAAGTTGTCTATAATGAGCCTTATGTCTTCTTGTGTGTAATTTCTGCCAGTGCAAGCTTTCTTTAGATAGCTTATAGCACCTGCAGCTGATGTGGTGGGTTTGGGACAGTGTTTGATAATGCGGTTAATATCCTCAATGTCAATAGGCTTCATTACCAAAACATCACCCACAGTCATAAATGGGAACTGTTGGGCAACTAGTTGCATGTTTTGTTCTCCTTCAAAGTTTTCTTTCTTTGTTCCTACTACCTCTTTTTGCTGCATGTCCTCATGTGATGAGGTCTTTTGTGCAGCTTTTGATATGGTTAATGGGGGACTTATTACAGCTATGGCTGAACCCGAAGGCTGTGTGGGATCGTGTGGGTGCTCAGTACTTGAGGTGGAAGAGACATCCACTGCCTGCTGGGGAACAGAGGGCGGTGGTCTTTGGGCTACGGGGGCTTTCTGTTGGGCTTGTTGTGCTAGGGGGGGGTTGTTGTGAAACAGTAGGCAGCGCTGGAGCTACTGCTGCAACCTGTTGTTGGGCAGAAGGTGGTGTTCTATTTACTTGTGGACCTGTCGCTGCAACTGCGGCTAAAAATTCTATGTCCTCTTTTGAGAACAAGGGATATATTTGTTTATATGGCCCCCCTTGAGGCTGTGGAATGTAAGGGGGAGGAGGCGGGGCACCTGGTACAGGCATAGAGAAGGTTGATTTAACCTTTTTCTCACAAAAATGTAATCCTGGAGCTTCTTTGTCCCTTAAATTAGGTGTCCTCTTTTTCTGTTTTTTATCTTTCCTTTCATACCAGTGGGGAGCATAAGTTAACCAGTTCTCCCCTCCCTTTCTCATATATGTCATGTCCCATTGCGGATCAGCTGAATAATATGGAAATGCCTCTTTATCTCCAAGGCACAAACCCTTTACCATATCCATGTGGAACGTATCGTTCTCCCCATCACGGGGGGAACGGGCTACTGCTACCCATAGCCATTGTCCACCCTGCCAAGTTGTCCACCCAGGGGTTAATGTACACATAGTCAGTTCCACACACACGTGCTACATAACTTTTACAATTTTCTCCCACGTCTGGTGGTGGCGGGACATTTTTTCCATTAACTCTCCCCATTATAACACAGTGCAAATTTAAAGAAAACTGAGTCTTATTATTATTTCTTAATTTTTTTTTTTTTTTTTTTTGTTTATTGCTAATAAACACTCCTTATGACCAGAGGTTCCCCTGATCACAAGCAAACTTTGCACGTTATTACTTTTCTTATGTTTATAACCAAACAATTTTTATTTACATTTCAAACTTTTGGCAGAGTGCCAACAGGTTCAAACAGTGCCTTCAATTGCGGTAGCACCAATTCCGCAAACAATTCCCCACTATCTATTAAGGTCAGTGAGACATTAGCACTTGAACCCTGCTGGCAAAAAGCCAAAAATCCAAATTTTGCACCTGACTTCCCCTTCACAAGAGATTTCAGTAGCAAAAGAAATTATTCAAATAGCACGTTTTGGTCAAAAGTTATCCTCACCAATTTATATATTACCTTAAGAAAGTGTTATTAACGCTCTACTCATATTTTAATTGGTAAAAATGTCCCTAATGTCACAATACATCAAAGACCTGGGACAGACTTGATAAGTCTCCCCTGCTCTACGAATAAGTGATATTACTCCCTCCACTGTCAACCCTTCTTGAAACACAAATTTGTTATGTAAATTAAACCTTAAAACTTGAACCCTTGGTTTACCTTCTCTAAATAAGGGTCCCTTACCTAGTTTAGAATGATACCCTCCTGGGACATTGGCTACAAGATATGTCCGAGGACCAGTATAACAGAATAACAAACCAGTAATACAATCAGGACACTTCAGAGACATTTGTTAGAACATAAGAGAAAAATTAACCTGGATACTCACCAATCCAGGGTTCCTTATAAACTCTAAAATTCTTATTCAACTCTATACAGATAAATCAGCAGAAACTAAACACCAATAAACCTTAAAACAATAATTCCGGTATAAAACTTAGTTCTGTCAGACCACCCAATATTTTATTTCTCTTTTTAGTTCTTTCTCTAAAATGACACTGAATGTCTGATTACTGCAAAGAAAGAAAAAAAAAAAATATATATATATATATTTTTACTCACTGAAACAATACCAGAAACATTCTGCAAACTACAGTATGGTACAGGTTCAATCCTAAACGTTAGGGTCAAAGCGTTCATATATAAATCATTAAAAATAAACTGTGCAGTGGAAAAGGTGTCATCTTACCTTATAACACCCGACAAATTCCACACAGACAAACATTACACAGATTACAAATTATCTTATGACAGCTAGCTACGCAACAGAAAGATAAAGCAGAAAGATCGGGTCTTGTCCGGAACACCTTATCAGACTTTTTCTTATAATTACAGTACTGTATAACTCATTAAGCTCTACCGGAGCTTATTCACTGTTTACCCAAAACAGTCGGCTGCAGTCTTTTTCTATGGACTTCACCTTAAAGTCCTTAAAACCCACCCAGGGTTTTTTTTTATTGCTTCTCAGAGCAATTTTCTGCCCACCCAGTGCTTATCTTACTGTTTCTCAGAACAGTTTCTTAAAGCCCACCCAAGGCTTATCTATCGAGGTCTAAAAAAAAAAAAACTAATTACAGGTCCCTTAAAAGGAATCGATCTCTAAATAAATCACGGCAAGAGACAAATAAATATCAATCAACTCACCGGACGTATTATGATCAATCTCGAACGAACCGCCAAAAAACTGTAGGGAGATGTAAGTTGTCTAGGGATATTTATTAGACCCTTGATAAGTCTGCATAAGGTGTACCTTACAATTCCCACAGGCCTGTGAGATTAGCCCATTGAGACAATGATAAAAAAGAAATGGACAGAGTCTCGCCGAGCAAATATAATCTTTATTCTTTGGTGTGAATATTTAAAGGGGGCTTTCAGAAACTACCGCCCCTTGACCGCGTCATAAAAATTATCCAATAAAATACAGAAACAATTTATGACAAAAGTGAAACTAATTATTTTTAAGATATCACGTGCTTTACAGGAAACGAAACACAAAAGATAACAGGGATGTGAGAAACGAAACTAGATTACATTACACTCCTATTAATATGTGAAATAGAGTACCGGGAAAAACACAAAATGGAAACTAAATTATAAGATGGAGGTGGTTAAGTTAAATATGCCTTCAGATAGTAGTTTCCAAACTTGTAGAGGAAGAGGAGGAAAGGGGTAGAACAAAGGCGAGGGGATTGTGTTCTCTTTCAGTGCAGAATGATCTATTGTTAAGTGCAATGTCATTATCTCCCTCTGGTTGATTAGTGAGGATGGTGATGGGGGTGTAAGTGATCAAGTCTCTCGTAAGCGGAATATAGATACTGTCTGGGGTATTGGTGATGCATCAGAAAGTCTGGCAACAGATTGGCGTGTCTCACACAGGCATCTGTATCTTATAAAAGGGAAGGGGTGCAAAACTAGGAGATTTCTATCCTGTGTCGTGTGTCACTAGAAAAATGAGAAAGCATGGCTGCCCATTTAGGTGATACGGGCTCTGCGATGTGCAGGGGAGGCCGTGGGGCTACCATTCCATGGCATACCTGGGTCTCGTAGTGGGGAGTGAGGTGGAGCTGGATGAGGGCAGCGGCGCCCGAGATTGAAGTTGCCCGCTTTTGCAATGCCATCCATCGAAGTAGCTCTTTGCATCTGGAGTAAACAGAAGTCGCTATACCAGGCAGCGCGACTGCTGGGATGTCCAGGGTGGAACAAAAATGTTCCAGGTCTTCTGGGACCCTGAGAAGAGCTGTGCGGCCTTGGTGCGTTGCTGAGAGGCCAAAAGGAAACTTCTACCTGTAAATAATAGATCTGGCCCTTAGTTTATCTAGCAATGGTCTTAGTTTGCGTCTCCTTTGCAGAGTGATATTTGATAGATCTTGGTATATCTTGATACTTGATCCTTGGAAAATTAATTGGTTGCGATTTCTGGATGCTCGCAGGATTTCTTCCTTGAGGGAAAAGTCTATGAGGGGGGATCTATGTCTCTTCCCCTCGGACGTAATGCTCTGTGAATGCGTTCAAAGGCGACCGGGGCATCCTGGGGTCTCTCAAGCAGTTCATTGATGATGGATGCGACTGTTTGAGAAAGTTGATTAGAGTCGATCGATTCTGGGATCCCTCTCAGTCGGAGGTTGCGGCGTCTCCCCCAATTATCGAGATCCTCCATATGTCTATTTATATCTCTCTTTATATCTCTCAAGTGGACTGTGTGGGACTCTGTGAGCTGCTGAACATGGCAAAGGGAGGATTCATGGTGCGTCTGAGTTACTTCTACCTCCTCCACTCTGAGGGAAATTGCCTGCAGGTCAGACCTCAGTTCTGAAATGGCTGCCATAAGGGTGTTCTTAATATCAGCAGCTACACTGTGTAGATCTTTCAGATTGACAGCGGGAGGATGTCTCTGCTCTATCCCTGTTCCTGACGGGCTCTGGGCTCCAGAGCAGTGGGGGCTGTCACTCGGGGGGGGTAAATGTTACTAGAGGCGGCTGGGAATGGAAGATCTCGGGGATGTGCCCATCACACTGATTTTTTTGGCTCTGTGGGGACCGGGACCGGGACCTGGAAGCTGAGGCACTGCAGGATGTTCTCACCATAGCAGAGGGGTTTCAGATGCTACTTAGCTGAAGAAGCTGGACCTCTTGGACGGGAGCTTCAGAACAACACGTCCATCTTAGAGCGGCTCCAGACCACGCCCCCAGAATTATTTTTTATAGTCATTTTTTTTTTAATCAAGATCTCCTGTTTTTTTTATTATTTTTAAATTATTTTCTAGTGATCTCCATTATTTTTTTTTGTGTGTGTCAAGTTTCCACAACAACATTATTATCTTGTATTTTTAAAGCTCAAGGAGGTTGGTTGTTGTCCCTTGTTAATTTGACGTATTTTTTAAATTTACCTGCCTACTCACAAACAAACTGTCCTTTTTGAAGAAAAACACATAGGCAAGTATTTTCATATATAAAAATCTCCATTTATTCTGGCTCATAACAAAAGAAAGAGGAAGGCAACGCTGGAGAAATTGCTTGAATTTGCAAAGCCTTTGTACCCCCGTAGGACACATATCAACTCTTTGTAACTAAAAATTGGTAGCCTGAGAGAGGTGCATGCATGGCGGCGTCCAAGATGGCCGCATAGACCGGGAGCTCCGCGCCACTCCAGCCTAACGTCCACCACAGCAGCCATCTAATCCCTCGTTCTGGCACGGCAAGCTCATCCGCCAGCCGGGGAAACATCCTGCAGCCACCAGATGTCCTCAGGCTCTGCCCGTAGGAGCCTCACCCCCGCACTGAATGAGACAACATCCCAAGATGGCGGCCTTCTCCTCAAGAGGCCTGCCCTGCTTGACAGAATCCATAGCAGACCAGGATCAGGGTGCTCTCCCGTCCTCCCAAACATCTGAGGCCACAGTGAGTACCCCCCTTCCCGGGACCCCTTCACCTGCCTCAACTGAATCCCTCATAGGGAGGACACTGGGAGGGGGAGCTCTCACTCCGCAGCAGGATCTGCTCCATAGCCCTGATCTGTGGGATGCACAGGCCAGGTATCCATCTCTCTTCCCCACAGATTTTCCCTCTATGATGGCCGCATTCTCCCAGAAGCTTTCAAGAGGCCTGTCTCAAATGGCAGCACAGATCACAGTCTCTATACATGCTGATCTGCAGCAGATAGGAGCCAGAATTGAGGTGATCGAGCAAAAATCTGACCAAGCAATTCTGAGAATTAACCAAAATACTGCTAGGATCCATGAGCTCCAGGACCAACTAGAGACCGCCACCTCTAATATAGATGACCTCGAGAACAGGTCGAGACGTTACAACTTCCGAATTAGGGGTCTCCCAGAATCCATCAAGGACACCCACATGGCAGTTCAGGTCTTTTATATTAAAAGTTTAATCCCTAACATTCCAGCACACCGCATGGAGCTTGATAGAGCTCACAGGGCATTGCAACCCCTCGCCCTGACGGCCTCCCATGGGACATAATCGTGAAACTGCATTTTTACGTGGTCAAGGAGGAAGTGATGAGACTTTCCAGAGCGACAGAAAAGCTGACGATCATGGGGCACCAGATTCAAATTTTTGCGGATCTATCCCCATACACAGTACAAAAGCGATGGGCTCTGAAGCCGCTACTGCAAATCCTGGCGGGGAAAGAGATCACCTATAGATGGGCCTCCCTGCTTCGTTTAAACTTCTCATACCGCAACAAACCATACAGCTTCTGCTCTTTTCAAGATGGGAAACGACTTCTTCTACACCTCGGATTGATCGCTCAGGAAATTCCACCAATGTCCATTTCCAGAGGAGCACCTTCTACCAAACGACCATCACCTACGAGCCCCGTGACTCAAGTGTGGCAGAAACAACTTCCCAAGCGATTAAAGGAATCCTTCCCAACATGAACAAGAATACGGACTGTCCAGGCCTCATCCATCCACTGACTCCCTTTTGGACTGATTCGGTGACCTGACTGCTGCCATAGTAATGGCGAATTACTTCCTCTGAGTAATCTTCAGGACTACCACACGGATCCTTAGGAGTTTCATCCTTTTTGTCTTATTTTATCCCCCCCTTTTTTTTTTAAATTCTTCCTTTTTCACTGCTGTTACGCACAATTCTAAATGTCAGGACCCCACACTCCTTCCTCGTTCACCATTTTGAACTTGTCGGTTCTGGGGGCACCACCACACTTTTTTTTTTTAATCTAAATTCCTGGCTCCACGCAATAGTTAATTTGTCTGTTCCATCCCCCTATGGCATAGTAGAGCTCAAGGATCATTCTAATTTATTTTGGGAGAACCCCCTTTCCGTTTGTCTCCACCCATTTTTTAGGTCTTTAGTTTTTTTTTAGTTCCCTCTAGGAGGACCAGATTTCTTGTCCCGGGTGGCGGGTAGCGGGTGCCAACATCTAATTTTTCATTCCAGAACGATGCTCACTGGGCTGGTGCATGCTGCTGGCTGGGGAGGTGTGGGACGGTATAAAAGGGCTTTGTAAATATTTCTCTTATGTGCTAGCAGGGCTTAGACTGCAAGATTTATATACCTACGAGTTGACCGGAGTGGTCATAGTGCGCCTCCCTCTGGCTCCAATAGTCGAACTCTAGTTCTTTCGCCTATCAGACCCAGACTCTCGTGACCCTCGCTGGGTCCCTCCCTGGTCCGAGTGGGCTGGGGTTGCTACTGTATGATGCACTATCTAACGCTTCATTTTTTTACTCCTCTCTCTATCTCGCTAGTCTCCCTTTTTTCCACCCTCTTCTCCCCTCCCCTCCCCTCCCCACCCCCTGCCACCTTCCTCTTCAGATACAGGGTCTTGCTGGATCTCCTTTTTACAACGCAGGACGAGTCCATGGTGCAGCCAGGGTCGTCACATACCTGCCAGGGACAGGAACAAGGTCAGGTAAGGTTCACACGCACATAGTACTCAACCATCTCTCACCCCATGACTGACGCCACACAGATGGCCAGGAAACTCAGGATATTTTCCCACAACATGCAGGGCCTCAACTCCCCCGTGAAGAGATGCAAAATAATGCAACAGTTACATACACTGAAGGCAGATGTAGCTTTGCTCCAAGAGACTAATTTCCCTGCTACCTACCATTCCAAGTTTCTCCATAAAAACTTCACGCATTTTCACTTAGCTAATGTGGACAACAAAACGAGAGGAGTTGCGGTTTGCTTCTCAAACAGAACTCACTTTTCCCACTCAAAAACCATTACAGAGCCCGAGGGCTGTTACATCCTGGTCACTGGAACGATTAACGGAGACTTACATGTTTGTCTCATATTATACCCCAAACACACATCAAGACCTATTCTTTGACACTACTCTAAAGGCCTTAAAACCTCATTTCGTGGGCACAGTGGTAATGGGGGGAGACTACAACACTCCTTTCGATTTCTCCTCAGACAAATCCGACCCCCTGAAGCCAAGAATCAAATGGCCCCCTAAACGCAGCCTTTGAGTAGCTCAGACCGTTCAGTCGTTTGGCCTGATCGATATCTGGAGTGAAATGAACCCCCGAACTAGAGACTATACACACTACTCCGTACCCCACAATACTTTTTCTAGGATAGACCACATCTTTGTCCCAACACACGTAATACCAAGGGTAATATCCTCCAAAATATATGACACGCCCCTGTCTGATCATTCCATAATGAGATTAACTCTAAATGGTGGGTCGGGTGAGAGAGGTCTCTTTAGATGGTATCTCAAAAAAACGCTCTTGAGTAATCTGGCTCATTGCAATCTCCTAGGAACAGTCTTATCTGAGTACTTCAGTGAAAACGACACAGGGTCAATTTCGCCGGTCTCTCTGTGGGCAGCACAAAAGGCGGTGTTGCGAGGCAGGCTCTTACATCTCTCATCTCAACTTAAGAGTGAAAGCAAGGCAGAAGTCTTACAACTCACAGAGGACTTCCGTCTGTTGAGTAGGAGACATAAACAAAACCCCACCCCGGACAGCCTGGCCAAACTTGACTCAGCACGAGTCAAACTTAATCTTTCTCTCACCACTTCGGCTGAGAAACATCTGAGATGGGCTGGAGCACGCTTCTATTATCAGACGGACAAAATAGGCTCCAAGCTAGCAGCCAAACTAAGTACATGGATTCGCACCTCGGTCTACCCCAAAATCTGCACCTCGACAGGCATTTTAACACAGAACCCAACGGGCATTATGGACTCGTTCCATAATTTCTACTTGCACCTTTATGGGAAAATGCCTCACACTCATCACAATGCCAGAGGGCTGTTCCTTCAGGATCTTATTCTACCTAACCTGACGCAAACACACAGAGAGCTTCTTGACACACCCTTCTCCTCAAATGAAATATTAGACGTCATTAAATCCTTGAAATCTGACTCAGCTCCTGGACAAGGCAGTTTCTCGGTCTGTTATTATAAGAAGTTTGGCCCACAACTGGCTCCTTACATGGCCCAGTTCTTCAATTACCTCCGGGATGGAGCCCCTCTCCCAAGCGACTTAAACTCAGCTTTTATATCGGTCATACCCAAACAGGGTAAAGACCCAAGTGAGGTCGGTAACTACCGCCCTCGTTAATCAATAACGATCTCAAAATAATGACAAAAATCCTAGCTAATAGGATGTCTAGCTTCATAGCTAGTTACATCCACAGGGACCAAGTGGGCTTCATCCCGACGAACAGGGTCTGGACCAGGTTCGAAGAGCAATTGATCTAATATCCCTTCTGCGGTCCAAGTGGGATGGGGCCCCACCCAGGAGGGCTACCTATTGTCATTGGACCTGCAGAAGGCCTTTGACTCTGTGTCATGGCCCTACCTTTTTGATATTTTTTAACGCTGGGGGTTTGGTGACGGATTTCTTAAAATAATACAATTGTCCTCTTTCGCCCTTGATTTTCGCAATTGCGATCGAGACACTGGCTATAGCCATAAGAGCAAATAAGAACATCAAAGGGGTTCAGTGCGGCCTAGAGGAACATAAGTGTGCCCTCTTTGCCGATGACATGTTATTATTCCTGACAGAGCCTCTAATCTCCACCCCCAATGTCTTCCGACTTCTCCAGGAATTTGGAACCATTTCGGGGCTTCAGTTCAATGTGTCCAAATCTATAGCCCTCAACGTACCGGTCCATCGACCAACTCAAACAACATTTTTCCTTCACATGGACAGGAGATGCAATCCCTTATCTGGGCATCAAACTGACTAAATACATTGGCAACCTTTACGCTGCCAACTACCTCCCCATGTTCCGCTCACTAGAGGTGGACCCACATAAATGGTCAAAGGAGGGCCTATCCTGGCTAGGTAGACTGAACTCAGTCAAAATTAATCTCTTGCCCCGTCTTTTATATTTGTTCCGCTCCCTACCTGTCCCAATTAAAAAATCTATCCTGTCAAACTTTCAATCCAGGGTGGTTAGATTTGTCTGGGGAGACCGTGGTCATCGCTTTGCAAGGGATGTTCTGTTCTGACTTAAGACCCAGGGCGGCTTAGGCCTACCAAACTTATGGCTTTATTATCAGGCAGCACAGCTGGCTCAGTTTTCCACCATATACGCAAAAAGTCGCAGACCTGACTGGATTTCCCTCGAAAAGCAGGCAGTACCACATTTTACACTCAACTTCTTAGCATGGAGACCTTCTAAACACAGACCTGTCATATTAGCCCCTACTTTATCTCACTCTCTAGCGTTCTGTGACCAACTACATAAAAATGTGAACTTGATATCTCCCCTAAAGCTCTGTGACCAACTACATAAAAATGTGAACTTGATATCTCCCCTAAAGCCTCTCACACACCTATTTCATAACCCTGACTTCCCTCCAGGGATGAATATACATGCGTTTCACTGGTGGCTGAACAAAGCCCTCTTTAGAATAGGCCATTTCTTTACACCTAATGGCCCTATTTCCTTAGGCCATTGCCTGAGTACACTAGAAATGCCAGCTTTGGAAAAATTTAGACTGTCACAGATCAGGCACTTCCTCCGCACACTCTGGACTGACAAACTGAGCATCCCTAAAGCCACAATGTATGAGCAATGGTGCTCTAATATAGGACCTCAAAAAGGCGGGATCTCCATTATTTACGCTTCCCTGGCAGATAGGACAGACACCCCGGCATATGCTCGATCCTGGGAGTCGGATCTGGACATCCAGTTGGACCCTGATATGTGGTTCTAGGCCTTCAGCAGATCATCTATGGGTATCTTAAACATTGCTTTGGTAGAAGCTAATATTAGGGTCTTTGCTAAGTGGTACTATGTCCCTGCCAGGCTCTCCAAGATATTTCCGGATGCTTCCCCACTCTGCTACGGAGCTACTGGAACAAATTTCTCCACCTTCTACAAAAGGTCACTGGGAGTGCTGTTTCTCAAGATCCCACATACATCCTACTAAACCGCAGAGTGCACAACATGCCTAAGACCGCACAACAACTCATTTTCTTTATGTGTTTGGGAGCCAAGATCACATTAGCGAAAGCCTGGAAAACTCCCACAGTGTCAATTTTGGCCGCCAAACGAAATATTTCATGGATCATATCACAGGATCAAACATCGGCAAAACTGCAGGACACGGTACAGGAATACTCTCCAGAACAAACGAGTCAGACAACATGGTAGGTTGGAAACCATAATTCGCCATAAACGGAGACAATCGGGAAGCAGAATTCAAGGCACTGTTCTGAGCAAACTCTGCTCATGGTAATAGGTCTGACCAGTTGTTGTGATGGTCAGAAATAAAGCAATGTAGGAATTGCTCCAAGGACTGATTGGCTCATTCTGCAGCTCCATTAGACTGCGAGTGATACGCAGAGGAGAAAGCAAGCTGAATTCCCAGCTGTGCACAAAAGGCTCACCAGAACCGGGACACAAACTGACTACCCCTGTCTGAGACAACCACCTTAGGTAGCCCATGTAAGCAAAAGATCTCCCGAGCAAAATTTGGAAGCCAGTTCCTTAGAAGTGGGCAACTTCTTAAGTGGAATACAATGACACATCTTTGAGAACCGGTCAGCCACCATAAGGATAACTGTGTTGCCTTGGGAGTTGGGCAACTCCACAATGAAATCCATAGACAGGTGTGTCCAGGGCCTCTCTCCATTGGGTATGGGTTGTAGGAGGCCCACTGGATGGTGTCGTGGAGTCTTACTCTGAGCACACACGGAACAAGCAGCTATGAAGGCAGTTACATCAGCACAGGAAATGGCCCAAACGAGTTGATTCTTACCAGGGTGGCCAGCTGCCTTGGGAGAATGGTAAGTCTGGAGCACGGCAGTATGGAGACACTCTGGGACAAAGCAGCGGTCACAAGGTTTCTCAGGAGGAGCACTGACCTGAGCAGCAAGAATTTTATCACCCAAAGGAGAAGTAAAGCTGGTGCGAATCGTAGACAGAATATGATCAGGAGGAATTATAGGAACCGGAACTGACTCCAACTTGGAAGTGGAGGAAAATTGTTGTGACAAGGCGTCAGCCCTTACATTCTTAGTACCGGGTAAGAATGAGACAATGTAATTGAAACTTGACAAGAAAAGAGCCCATCGTGCCCTTCTGGGAGAGAGGCGTTTAGCCTCAGACAAGAATGTGAGAGTCTTATGGTCAGTAAGAATGAGAACTGGCACAGTGGTACCTTCGAGGAGCTGTTTTATCATCCTTTCAGAGATAAAATGATTTCCAACAGCTCTCTGTCTCCAATCTCGTAATTGCACTCGGCAGGTGACAAATTCTTGGAAAAGTAGCCACAAGGATGCATAGCACTCTCAGAGGTAGAACATTAAGACAGAAGGGCGTCAACACCACTCTCAGAAGCATCAACCTCAAGGACAAAAGGTAACATAGGATCAGGATGTGCCAACACAGGAGCAGACACAAAGGCAGCCTTGAGACTTTCAAAGGCCTTAATGGACTCCGGAGACCAACTCTGTGGGTTACCGTTCTTTCATACCGGTCAGGGGCTTGACCAGAGACGAGAAGTTATGAATAAACTTCTGATAATAGTTGGCAAAACCCAGGAAACGCTGCAGAGGAAGTAACCCCACGGGTCGAGGCCACTGACCATTGAAAAACCAGCAGTGGAAATGACATAGCCCAGGAATTTAACTTGTTCCCGATATAACTCACACTTCTCCAGTTTACAATAGAGATTGTTCTCTCCTAATTTCTGACGCATGTGACAGACATCTGTGTGGTGGCTCTCCAGGGACTTGGAAAATATGAGGATATCATTGAGATAAACCACCACACATAACTGCAACAAATCTCGGAGGAGATAGTTAATAAATTCCTGGAAAACTGCCAGGGCGTTACAAAGGCCAAAAGGCATTACGAGATACTCATAATGGCCTGTTCTGGTATTAAACGCAGTTTTTCACTCGTCTCCCTCCTTAATCCTCATGAGATTGTAAGCCCCTCCCAGATCAAGCTTAGTGAAAACTGTTGCTCCCTTGAGGCGGTCAAATAACTCTTTAATCAACGGGATCGGTAGGCATTCTTAATCATGAAACGATTGAGACCCCTATAATCTATACAAGGTCTCAGTTCACCGCTCCTCTTCTTCACAAAGAAGAAACCAACACCAGCAGGAGACGAGGATTTGTGGATGAAACCACAAGAAAGTGTGCCTGCAACATACTCCTCCATGGCTTTATCCTCCAAGACCGACAAAGGGTAAACCCGGCCACGAGGGGGAGTGGCACTAGGTTGAAGGTCAATTGCGCAATCATACGGCCGGTGTGGAGGCAAACTACCGGCTTGACCTTTGTGAAAAACATTGCTAAAATCACGGTACTCCTCTGGCAGGGAGAAGAGTGAAGAGGTAAACAGGACCTTGGCTACCTTCTGGAAGCATGTTTCACTGCATTGTGGTGACCAGGAGAGAACCTCAGCACAGAGCCAATCAAAAGAGGGGTTGTGCCTCTGTAACCAAGGATAACCAATAACCAGCGGAAACTTAGGAGAGGAAATCACTTGGAATTGGATTATCTCATGGTGAAGAACCCCTACAGCCATGGACAACGGAACCGTCTCATGAGTCACATGGGCAGGCTGTAGAGGTCTCCCGTCAAGAGCTTCAATGGCAAGTGGAGTGTCACGCAGCTGCAGTGGAATCGAGTGCTTTGAAACAAAGGCAGCATCAATGAACAGGCCTGCAGCCCCAGAGTCGATTAGAGCCTGTATCTCGATTGACGACTTAGCCCAAGAAAGGGTGACCGAAACCAGGGGCTTATCCTTCTGGATAACTGGGGACGACACAACACCACCTAAGGTCTGTCCACGAAAGGACCTCAAGGTTCGGGTGTTCCCAGGACGGGTAGGACAAGACTTCAAAAAAGTGACCTGCCTGGCCACAATAAAGGCACAATCTCTCTCTCCTCCTAAAGGATCTCTCATCCACAGAGAGACGCATAAAGCCTAAGTGCATGGGTTCAACTTCACTGACCGACTTGATACCAGAAGGCATGGGAGATGAGGGAGGCATGAGTGGGACTGCAAAGCTCGGAGACAAACATACAGGAGGCTTCCACAAGCGCTCCTTAAAAGAAAGTCTTTCTTTGAGTCTGGAGTCAATGAGGATGGCAAACGAGATCAAGCTCTCCAGCTCAGTGGGTATATCCCGGGCTGCTATCTCATCCTTGATGGAATCCGAGAGACCATGAAAAAAAGCAGCCACAAGGGCCTCATTGTTCCAAGCAACCTCTGCTGCCAGAGTACTGAACTCAATGGCGTAGTCGGCAACAGTTCTCATACTCTGTTTTATGGACATGAGTCACTTGGGAGCAGAAGCAGAGCGTGTAGGAACGTCAAATACCCTTTTAAAGGAGGCCACAAACTCAGGGTAACTCAAAACAACAGGATTTTGCACCTCCCATAGAAGGTTAGCCCAGGCCAAGCCTCTCTCAGAAAGCAAAGATATCAAGAAACTTACTTTGCTTCTGTCCATTGGAAATGTCTGGGGCAGCATCTCAAAGTGTATATCAACTTAGTTGAGAAACCCTCTGCATTGAACTGGATCACCCCCAAATCGTTGGGGAAGCGGGGCGGAACCAGACATACCTCTTATAGAGGTAATACTCAAGGTGGGTGCCTGCACAAAGACTAGCGCAGCAGCAGGAACGGCCTGCAACTCAGGTTGTACTGGAGCAGCCAAAGTGGGGGATTCCAGGTAAGCCATGTGACTCAGGAGCGTTTGTAATGCCATGACAAACTGATCCATGTGGTGATCTTGCTCATCCAATTTGGAAAAAATATTACCAACAAGTGGATTGACTGTATCTTCTGAATTCATGGCCTTCGCCTACTGTCAGAAACCATGAACCAGACTGAGACAGAAGTACAGTAAAATCACACTTGTTTATTAATAAAAATAAAAAGTTAAATAGAGTAAGCGTAGTCAAAGCATAGCCAGGTCGGGTAGTCAGCCAAGCCAGAGTTCAATAACCAGATCGGGTAATCAGCCAAGCCAGAGTTCAATAACCAGATCGGGTAATGGGGGACTGATGAGCACATCCACAACAGCTGGTTAACCATGGAGAGAGATGAGAGCTGGCAATTAGCTGACAGCTGAGTGGCCAGCTCAGAGAAGGAAGGACTGAGCCAGCCCTGACAGTGGCATAGCAATGGCCCCCCTACCCATAAAATAATCTACATGTTTTTGACGCACTTCATGGGCATTTTGGGGGGCAAGCCAGGACGGCCACCTTCCAGGGCTGTCATTGTAGTTTCTGGAAGTCCGGTCTCAGGCCCAACTGAGGCAACATAATTCGGAGCATTTCTCTTTAAAAAGTTGTGAAGCATGCAGCATGCTAGAACTATCTGGTTATGTTTGTACTCCACCATATTTATTGCCGTAAGAAATAGGCAGAACCGGTTGGCCATTAGCCCAAAGGCATTCTCCACATCTCTTCTGGCTCTGGCAAGCCGGTAATTAAAAACCCTCTTCTCTGGGGTGAGGGTACTCTGGGGGAATGTAATAGATAATTTGGGAAAGAATTGGCGCTGCCCTATTTCACATTACTTAATTAATTATGGGTGTAGAATTTAGAATGATTTAGAGTGATTTAGAATTTCAGCCGTGCGTTCCAAGAACTGGGCTCCTCCACTACTTCCCACCATCAATCTGTTTTATTCTTCATTGCTTTCAATCCTTCGTAGATCGATATCGCTACAATAAAAGAAAGAACATACCTCATTGCGCAAATAAATAAACTAAAAACGACATGTGGGTAATAAAACACAATTGCACTCACACATGCCCCGCAATAAGATCGTATTTAAGAAGGTCAGTTGCATATATTCAGTTTCCTCACTTAGCTTTTCTTCCTTTTTAGATCACAATCAGTTGCACAGTTGGCTTCATTAATTATTCTTCTAAGTTTTTTAGTTTTTACTTATATACCTCAATGAGATACAGCTTGTGTTATATGGATTCTATACCCATAATTAATTAAGTAATGTGAAATAGGGCAGCGCCAATTCTTTCCCAAATTATCTATTATATTTACCAATTAGACCCCTCTGGGAACTAATTAGGGAAAGGCAGCAGCCCTTTTTACTGTCCAAAGCGCAGATTCTCTAACCTATATACTCTGGGGGAATGGCCTCATCAGGTGATCACCCAAACCAAATGCTTCATCAGCGATAAAAACAAATGGGAGTCCTTCCATGTTCTCTTCTGCAGGTGGCAATCCCAAGCCATCACTCTGGAGATGTGTGTAGAACTCCTTCTGGGCAAAGACTCCACCATCTGACATCCGGCCATTATTCCCCACGTCCACATAGAGAAACTCGTATGTCACTGACACCACCGCCATCAACACAATACTATGAAACACCTTATAGTTAAAATAGTATGACACCGAGTGAGGTGGTGGGATGATGTGGACGTGCTTCCCATCGATTGCCCCTCCGCAGTTGGGAAAGTCCCAACGATGAGCAAATTGGGAAGCCACAGTCTGCCATTCCTGTGGCATTGAAGGAAACTGTGGAGTCAAAAAAGAAAAAAAATATTAGTACTTTTGCACATAACATTGCAAGCAGATTAGACACAAACATTCTTGGCCAACATCAGTATAACATTTATTTTAAGGATTATTTAAAGACAAACATTTAAGGTCCACTTATTAGATTCCTCACCCCCTCTGATGGCCCATTGGAAATATTTTAGGGAGGGAGGGTTATAAATGAGTTTTGGACCCCCAAAAAAAGCCTCTGGCACTCTGCCTGAATTTAACCACTTCAGCCCCGGAAGAATTTACCCCCTTCCTGACCAGAGCACTTTTTGCAATTCGGCACTGCGCCGCTTTAACTGACAATTGCGCGGTCATGCGACGTGGCTCCAAAAAAAATTGACGTCCTTTTTTCCCCACAAATAGAGCTTTCTTTTGGTGGTATTTGATCGCCTCTGCGGTTTTTATTTTTTGCGCTATAAACAAAAAAAGCGACAATTTTGAAAAAAACGCATTATTTTTTACTTTTTGCTAATAAATATCCCCCCAAAAATATTTTAAAAAACATTTTTTTCCCCGTTTTAGGCTGATACATATTCTTCTACATATTTTTGGTAAAAAAAAATCGCAATAAGCGTTTATTGATTGGTTTGCGAAAAAGTTATTGCATTTACAAAATAGGGGATAGTTTTATGGTATTTTTATTATTAATTTTTTTTTAACTAGTAATTTTTATCATGACTGCAACATTATGGCGGACCCATTGGACATTTTTGACACATTTTTGGGACCATTGTCATTTATACAGCAATCAGTGCTATACAAATGCACTGATTCCTGTGTAAATGACACTGGCAGTGAAGGTGTTTACCACTAGGGGGCAGTGTAAGGGATAAGTATGTCCTGGGGAGTGTTTCTAACTGTGGGGGGGGCGTGAATACACGTGACATGTCACTGATCTCTGCTCCTGATCACAGAGAGCAGAGATCAGTGACACTGTCACTAGGCAGAACGGGGAGATGCTTGTTTACATTAGCATCGTCCCGTTCGTCCTCTCCATGAGGCAATCACGGGCATCCCCATGGCGATCGAGTCCATGGGACCCGCGACCCAACTCACGGAGCTCCCAGCCAGTGCTCATGCTGTCGGCGGCGTGCACGCAATGGCATGGCAGCAAATTTAAAGGGATGTACGGGTATGCCCATTTGCCCAGCCATGCCATTCTGCCGATGTACATTGGCGTGCGCTGGTCGGGAACCGGTTAAGGACAAAAATAACATTTGGACACATTTTAGGGGGTGTTTAGGGTAAAGCACTAAAATGGAGCTGCCAGAATACATTGTTGAGTGACTAGGTGTATATGGGCCCAGGATAGCATGCTGGGGAGGTTAGTGAAGGCAAATATGCATGAAGGACAAAAAAGGAGCCTTAAAAGCTTACAGAATGCATGGGCACAAAGGGGACATTCACAATATATTACAATCATGGTAATTAGGGAATGATGAAAGAAATACAAAACATTAGCATACATTAAATACAGAGAATATGATGTTAAAGCAGAAAACTTACCCCAATATAGTCCTTCTGCAAGATCTGTATGAGGGCAGAACAGGTCTCTGGAATAATGATCCCCAGAGCTTGGGGGAGATGCCTGTAGAGAACTTGAGGTCCTGTAGACTTCTCCCCGTCGCCAAGTACCGCAACGGGGCAACTAGCGGAGTGATGGCTTGCCGCATGCAGGTGTCCTGCTTCGTAATTAGGGATGAGCCGAACACCCCCCGGTTCGGTTCGCACCAGAACCTGCGAACGGACCGAAAATTTGCATGAACGTTAGAAACCCATTGACGTCTATGGGACTCGAACGTTCAAAATCAAAAGTGCTCATTTTAAAGGCTAATTTGCATGGTATTGTCCTAAAAAGGGTTTGGGGACCCGGGTCCTGCCCCAGGGGACATGTATCAATGCAAAAAAAACTTTTAAAAACGGCCATTTTTTTGGGAGCAGTGATTTTATTGATGCTTAAAGTAAAAAAAAAAGTGAAATATTCCTTTAAATATCGTACCTGGGGGGTGTCTATAGTATGCCTGTAAAGTGGCGCGTGTTTCCCCTGTTTAGATCAGTCCCTGCACAAAATGTCATTTTTAAAGAAGAAAATCTCATTTAAAACTGCTTGCGGGTTTAATGTAAGGTCGGGTCCTGGCAATATGGATGAAAATCAGTGAGACAAGCGGCATGGGTACCCCCCAGTCCATTACCAGGCCCTTTGGGTCTTGTATGGATATTAAGGGGAACCCCGCACCCAAATTAAAATAAGGAAAGGTGTGGGGCCACCAGGCCTTATATACTCTGAACAGCAGTATACAGGCGGTGCAAACAAGACAGGGACTGTAGGTTTGTTGTTAAGTAGAATCTGTTTGTAATTTTGAACGGGTACATTTTTAACGTGTTTAGCTCCAGCCAAAAAATCTTTTTTAAGCTTTTTGGAAAACATAGGGAAGGGTTATCACCCCTGTGACATTTGTTTTGCTGTCTGTCCTCCTCTTCAGAAGATTTCACCTCACTTTTTGTCCCAATGACAAATGTTTTTTTGAAAATTTTGAGTTTTTTGTGAAACAAGGAATGGAAAGCATCAGTGGAAAGGAGAAATGTTTTTCACATATTAACTCTTACAGGAGAGAGTTTCCCTTCCTAGGGGTAGATTTCATCTCACTTCCTGTTGTCTCCTTCCGTTTGCAAGTAGGAGTCGTTTGTAAGTTAGATGTTTGAAAGTAGGGGCCTGCCCTATATACTCAGCAGAAATTTGGGCCTTAGGTGTTGTTGTGGCCACAACACTGTAAGCCCTCACAGGGCCCTGCTGTGAAATATTAGATCAAGAATTGTAATTACATGCCCCTGTTGACCAGGGGCAGAAAAATTGGGCCTTTGGTGGTGGTGGTGGTGCTGGTGCCACAACACTGTAAGTCCTCACTCGCTCTTGGTGGGCGCAGAAATGGGCCCTGCTGTGAAATATTAGATCAAGAATTGTAATTACATGCCCCTGTAGAACAAGGGCAGAAAAATTGGGCCTTTGGTGGTGGTGGTGGTGCTGGTGCCACAACACTGTAAGTCCTCACTCGCTCTTGGTGTGCGCAGAAATGGGCCCTGCTGTGAAATATTAGATCAAGAATTGTAATTACATGCCCCTGTTGAACAAGGGCAGAAAAATTGGGCCTTTGGTGGTGGTGGTGGTGCTGGTGCCACAACACTGTAAGTCCTCACAGACACTCTAGTTGGAACGCAGGAACGAGCCCTGCTGCAAAGTATTGCATCAAAAATTGTAATTACACGCCCCTGTTAAACAGGGGCTGAAAAAATGGGCCTTAGGCACTGGTGGTGGCACCCAGAACCAAAAATGTTCTTACAAGCTATCCGCGTGATGATTGAGGAGGAAGAGGATAATTACTCAGGGATAGTCACTCAGCATCAGCATAGGCAGTCTTTGAAGGGATCTGAGATTTCAAAAAAAAATTATTCGGTTACATCAGCATCAGGTGCTTGGTAGCTGGTGGTGATCCAAGACTGATTCATTTTTATGAAGGTCAGTCAATCGACCGAGTCGGTGGACAGACGCACCCTGTGATCGGTTACAAAGCCTCCAGCAGCACTGAATGTGCGTTCCAAAAGAACGCTGGATGCAGGACAGGCCAGTAGCTCAATTGCATACTGTGCAAGCTCTGGCCAGTGATCCATCCTCAAGACCCAGTAACCCAGAGGATTTTCGGTGGGAAAGGTGTCCAAGTCAGATCTTGCCCCTAGGTATTCCTGCACCATGTAAAACAGACGCTGGCGATGGTTGCTGGAACCGATCATACCTTGGGGCTGCGGACCAAAAAATTGTCTGAACGCATCGGTCAGACGGCCACCTTCTCCACCGCTCCTTCTTTGACTGACCGAAGCCTCAGCAACACGTTGTCCAGAAACAGGAGTTTGTAACCTCCCAGTCTCTGGGAACGCGTTGCACAGACCTTTCTTCAAGGCCTCCCGAAGATGTTTCATCCTCTGCTCCCTCTGCGATGGCAAGATAAGGTCCGCAACCTTACCCTTGTAACGTGGATCAAGGAGGGTTGCCAGCCAGTATTGGTCCTTCTCCTTGATACCACGAATACGAGGATCCTTACGCAGGCTTTGCAGGATCAGGGAGGCCATGCAGCGTAGGTTTGCTGAGGCATTCGGTCCGGAGCCCTCAGGGTCACTAAGGACGACATGGTCCGCAGCCACCTCCTCCCAGCCACGTACAAGTCCATGTGTTTCTTGGGACTGATCCCTTAAAGACTGCTGCTGATACTGAGTGTCAGGCTCCACCTCCATACTGACACAATCTTCCTCTTCTTCCTCCTCCTCGTCCTCTTCCTGTGTGATCGGCGGGCACGCAGGAACACTGTCTGGATAAAGGGGGCCTTGAGAGCTAAGGAAGTCCTCCTCTTCCTGCCTCTGTTCTGCCTCAAGTGCCCTGTCCATTATTCCACGCAGCGTGTGCTCCAACAGGTGGACAAGGGGGACAGTGTCACTGATGCATGCACTGTCACTGCTCACCATCCTCGTGGCCTCCTCAAATGGTGACAGGACAGTGCATGCATCCCTGATCATGGCCCACTGGCGTGGGGAAAAAAAACAAGCTCCCCTGACCCTGTCCTGGTGCCATAGTCACACAGGTACTCATTGATGGCCCTCTGCTGCGTGTGCAGCCGCTGCAGCATGGCCAACGTTGAGTTCTATCTGGTGGGCATGTCACAGATTAGGCGGTTCTTGGGCAGGTTAAACTCCTTTTGGAGGTCCACCAGCCGAGCACTGGCATTATAAGACCGGCGGAAATGCACACAGACTTTCCTGGCCTGCCTCAGGACATCCTGTAAGCCCGGGTACCTGCCCAAGAACCGCTGCACCACCAAGTTAAGGACGTGAGACAAACAGGGCACATGGGTCATTTGTCCCTGTCAGAGGGCAGAGAGGAGGTTGGTGCCATTGTCGCAAACCACCATTCCTGCCTTAAGTTGGCGTGGCGTCAACCACCTCTGAACCTGCCCCTGCAGAGCTGACAGAACCTCTGCCCCAGTGTGGCTCCTGTCCCCCAAGCACACCAGCTCAAGCACCGCATGGCATCTTTTGGCCTGCGTACTTGCGTAGCCCCTTGAACGGCTATGGAGCACCGCTGGTTCCGAGGAAAAAGCACAGGAAGAGGCCATGGAGGAAAAAGAAGAGGAGGAGGTGGAGGAGAGAGGTGTGTCACAATCATTAGTAGTGGCATTTTGGAGGCGTGGTGGCGGAACAACCTCCAACACTACTGCACCTTGTCCTGCATCCTTCCCAGCTGCCAGCAGAGTCACCCAATGAGCCATGAAACTTAGGTAATGTTCCTGTCCATGCCTGCTGGACCATGAGTCAGTGATAATATGCACCTTACCGCTGACCGCCCTGTCCAGCGAGGCATGGACATTGCCTTCCACATGCCGGTAGAGAGCCGGAATTGCCTTCCGTGAGAAAAAGTGGTGTTTGGGTACCTGCCACTGAGGAACCGCACATTCCACAAACTCACGGAAGGGGGCAGAGTCTACCAACTGAAAAGGCAGCAGTTGAAGTGCTAGCAATTTTGCCAAGCTAGCATTCAACTGCTGGGCATGTGGATGGCTGGGAGCAAACTTCTTTCGGCGGTGCAGCAGCTGGGGCAGGGAAATTTGCCTGGTACAATCTGACATTGGTGTACCAAAAGCAGATTGCCCACAAGTACTTGGCTGTGACACACCTAATTCTACACCTTCATTCCTCTCAGTGCAGGTCTCAGAGAGGACTGAAGGTATAGTGGGGTTGGAGATCTCAGCTGATGAGGAGCAAGGAGAGGTCCTCTTTGTTCTTTGGTGTGGGTCTTTTAGATGCACTTGCCAATGAACTGCATGGCAAGTCAACATATGTCTGGTCAAGCATGTGGTACCCAAGCGGGAGATGTTTTGGCCACGCTAGATATGCTTGAGACATATGTTGCAAATAGCAGCGGTGCGATCTGATGCACTCGTCTCAAAAAAGGCCCACACCAAAGAACTTTTTGAATAACGCGCAGAGACTGCAGCACCCTGCACGTGTGGAGCTTTGGGGTGTGATGCAGTCAATGTGCTGCCCTTAGGCTGGCCCCTGGAGGGCATCCTGCCTCGTTGGTGATGTGCCGCCTCCTCCTCCTCCTCCTCTCTTCTGTCAGGCACCCACGTTGAGTCAGTGACCTCATCATCCCCTCCCTCCTCATCACTGGAGCAAACCTGGCAGTATGCTGCAGCAGGGGGAGCATGACTGCCAGATTGCTGTCCTTCTTGGGCACCCCCTCTGTCCGTGCTCATGTTACTGCCTTCATCGAGCTCAGTATCATCATCAGAGCCTTCCAAACGCTGGGCATCCTCCTGGAGCATGTTAGTTGCAATTCTCAACTAAATTGCCTCTAGTTTATACTGCTTTGCCAAATTTAGCTCTTAAAGAAGCAAGACACAGAATCAGGAGTATCTGTATATCAGTTCCGAGCATAAAAGGTCCCTTACTGAACTGAACTGCTGCCCTTTTTTATTGAAGCATTTATAGGGCTGGTTACACAAGCATAGGTTTCAGCAAAATTTCCATATAAGGTAACAAGCAGTATATTTCAATATATAATGTAACAAGCAGTTTATTTCAACATGCATCACGCGCTGGACATTCATCTAGGCGAACACCTCAAGCTACGTCTTGCAACATATGCTGACACGTACACATAATGCAGAGAAATGACAAACAACTTAATAGAACTCTAATTCATTATTTCCAACCTTATCAATTTCCCCCTTTGACATCATCCCCTCCACGATTCTGGGTCCTTGCAAACAAGTGAACAGCCGATACTTCAAAGAGTACTATCCCTGACCGCGGGTGACCAGAGGAGGATAAGTCTTCTCTATTTACCCTCATCCCTCAAATCCATACCTGCATCTTATAAGCAAAGAGAATAGAAAAGGGGTGATGTCAAGTTACCGTTTTTGTCATTAGAGTTCCTAATACCTTTCTCTTTCTATTCTGTCTGTTCGTGCCTTAATCTTCCTATATAAGCAACAGTTTATCACGGTAAGCAGTACAAAAGCTAAAATTAGAATAAGTATCGGATTGAGCATCCAGTTAAGAATTGCCGTAGCAGTGGGTGACCATCCAGCAAATACATCATACCAATGATGTGTTGTTTCATCTCTTATTTGTGAGGATAAATGTATTAATTTCCCTTTATCTATAACCGCAGATATTAAATTATTTTGAAGGGTATGTTCTTGTGTCTCTATGTGTTTTCTAAGTATTTCGGACTCATTTAAGATTTGCCGTAAGGGCTCTAATGATATTATAAAAGGTGTAGTATCAGTAAGATTATCTACCGTCCATTCTAGATGAAATATTCTATGTGCATCTGGTTCAAAAAGGAAAGAGTAATTTTGCCATTTAAGCATTTTAACATTCTTTACGCATCCTGAAAAAGGGGCCGTTTTATTTAAACTTTCCATAGTTTCCTGATCATTTGTGACTAAACAAATATGTTTTGGTCCTATCTCCATAAATCTGTTTCCTACACCTACTGGTAATCTCTGAAACTTACATATGTTAGATTGATGTTTCAATAAGCAAGGTTCATAGACTGGAGAACTTCTTCCACAGACTATTCCCTTATTAGTTTTAGCACATAGACTTAGATCATGAGTCATGTTTTGTGTATCTACATAGTGTCCATAAATCTCAGGGTACCAAAATTCAGGTAGATCCTTTCCTATCAGGAGTGGCATCACTATTAACTTACACATTACCTGGACCTCCTCCACTTTGTATACATTAAACCTTCCAGCACACCATCTTTCCTCACATTCAACTTCTTTTCCTGGTACTTCAAACCATGTACTTTCTAAATTTAAACCCTTGAAATAGTTCATCCAAGTGCGATAATTCCCTTGTACAAATATAAGTTGCAGATTGATTGGTACTAAGAGGACCTATTAGATTGAATTGCCCACTTCCCCTTGCTGGTCTAGGACCTTTTCCCTTCTGTGCTGTCTCGTATTCTTTTGAATTCGGAGTTCTAAGTAACTGTAGTAATTTGTCTTTTACTTCTCTCCATGTTTCAGATGGACCTAACTTATGACATTTATGCGGTGTGTTATTAAAGGGCCATGTTAAATTGTCCCTCCAATGGGAAGTTATGTTTACTTGTGCTTGTGATTTGGCTTTTATCCACACTACTGGTGATTCCATATTCTGCATCATGTAAAAAGGACCCTCCTGTCCTGACACCGTGAAATTTCCTACCGTATACCATTCGTAGTAAGGATATTGCGTTATACTCTTATCCTGATTTACCCATCTAAGATCAGTACTATTTTCATGAACTGTTACATTGATACCGGGAGTCCATGTATAAACAAACATTTGAAAACATTCAAGCACTATTATCATAGTTAGAAGGATCTTCATTCTGTTTCTCTCGTTTCAGGACTCTTTTTGCAGTGTGATGCGTGGATCCAGGCTGCTTTTCCTTCCAATTTCACTGAGGTGGCTGTGGTCAAAAGCACTTGATAAGGACCTTCAAATCTAGGTTCCAATGTCTTTCTGGTGTGTTTCTTAACATATACATAATCTCCTGGTAGCAGTGTATGTGTACCTGCTATTGAGTTAGGGTCTGGAAGAGAAGAATACACACTTTTGTGGATCTTAGTTAGACGTTGTTGTAATTGTATCACATATGCAGTCAAACTATCACATTGCAATTGCATACTCTGTGGAAAGTATAAACCTAATCTAGGTGCATTCCCAAAAAGTATTTCATATGGGGACAATCCTGTTTTCCCTGTTGGAGTGTATCTTATGGAGAACAAAGCCAAAGGCAGGCATTCTGGCCATGGCTTGTTTAACTCTTGCATGGCTTTTTGTATTTTCAACTTTATTGTCCCATTTACTCTTTCCACTGATCCTGAACTCTGTGGGTGGTAAGGGGTGTGAAAACTTTGTTGAACCCCTAACATGGTCATCACATTCTGCATGATTTCTCCTGTAAAGTGTGTCCCCCTATCTGATTCTATGGTTTCAGGAAGACCAAACCTAGGTATTAACTCAGTGATCAGTTTCTTGGCTGTGGCTTTTGCTGTAGCTGATTTTACTGGATAGCTTTCGGGCCAGCCTGAAAATAAATCGATACACACGAGGACAAATTCAAAGGGGCCGCTCTTAGGCATTTGTATGTAGTCAATTTGCAGTCTCTGGAAGGGGTATTGGGCCCGGACCTGGTGTTTTCGTGGGGTTTTTACTCTCTGTCCTGGGTTATTAAGGAGACAGATTTGGCAGGCTGCACAGTAGTTTCTCGCAGTACTACTGAATCCAGGGGCGAGCCATCCTTGGTTCACAATCCTATACATGGAATTGGAATTGACGTGTGTGGGTAGGTGAACTGCCGCTGCCATTGCTGGGTACAGGGAGGCAGGTAGGCATACTTTGCCTCCTTCCCTCCATACATTGTCAAGGTCTGGTGCTGCTCCCATCCTGACCCACTTATCTTTCTCGCTCTCCCCTGCTTGCTCCTGTAATTTACTCAGCTGCTGCCATGTTGGTTCTGGGATACTCACCTCTACCGCTGCTAAGGTCTCAGGGCTTCCTTCCCCTAGAGCTGCCTGTTTTGCAGTCAAATCTGCAAATGCATTTCCTTTTGCCTCAATTGTCTTTGCGCTCGTGTGTGCCGCTATCTTCATAATGGCCACTCGTTTAACCTTTTGAAGATTGTTCATGACTCTCTTAATCCCTTCTCCATGTTTTACAGGTGTACCTGCTGCTGACAGATAACCTCTAGCCCTCCATATGTGGCCATAATCGTGCGCTACACCATAAGCGTAGGCAGAGTCAGTGTAAATATTCTCTTCTCGTCCTTTTAAGTATTCTAGGGCTTGTTCTAAAGCTTTTAATTCTGCTTCCTGTGCTGACATGTGGGCTGGTAAGGGCTGTGCTTCAATCACCTGTGTATCAGTCACTACAGCATACCCTGTGTGATATTTACCCTTGTCATCAGCAAACCTGCTGCCATCTATGTACAAAGTGTGCTCAGCGTTTAAGATTGGTGTATCTGTAACATGTGGGAATCCCATTGTCTCCTGTTCCATGAGCTGAAAACAATCATGCTCATCTATCTCTTTAAACAGAAGGGGGTCAGTTTCCTGATCTCCTTCCTTATTAGCACTATTATTCCCCCTTGCCAAATCTGGTGACTGAAGAGGCAAAAAGGTGGCCAAATTTAAGGTTGTACAGCGCTGAAAAGTGACATTTGGAGGTTAAAGTAAAGTACACTGTAACCTTAATTGCCTAGCCATTGAAATGTGTTTGGGCTGTACCTGAGACAAGATTGCATGTATGTCATGTGTGGTGTGCACTACAATTGGATTGTCTAGAACAATCTCTGATGACTTATCTATGATTATTGACACCGCTGCTACCGCCCGTACACAGGACGGTGAACCTCTGGACACTGGATCTAATGCTGCTGAAAAGAAAGCGATGGGTCTTTGTTTTACATGTGCCTGTGTCAAAACACCTGCGGCGTGTCCAGTGATCTCAGCAATGTACAGATGAAATGTCTTAGTATAATCTGGAATACCGATAGCCGGTGCAGAAATCAATAACCTTTTCAAAGTGACAAACGACTCATAAGCTACTTCTGTAAGCATATACGGTACAATTTTCAAACAATCGTATAATGGCTGCATCAAAGCGCTAGCGTGTGGTATCCATTGTCTACAATATGACACAATACCTAAAAACATACGCAATTGTTTGAAATTCCGTGGGGGTAACATTCCCTTTATCACTTGAACCCTCTCCTCAGTGAGATGTCTTGTACCCTGTGATATACAATGTCCCAAAAAGATAACTTTTTCCTGACACACCTGCAACTTTTTCTTATTAACCTTGCAACCTTTTTCTGCCAAAAATCGCAACAAATTAATTAAACAAAGTCAGAGTCATCTTATGCCTGCATAAATCCTCCCCATCCTGCCAGGTTGCTTCATGTGTATTCATTAACTGTGTCACAAATCTACAGAAAGCAGCTGGCTTTGCTACCGGGTCTGGGGCACTCTGTATTAATGCCATGAGAGTATCTGCTGACCAAGGCTTCCAAGTCCTTATTTGCATCCTACGAGTAATAGTAGGTGGGGCGTCTAGATGGGCTGCTTGTTCAAATTCTGGATTATTTACCTGTACAATGCATGTATCAGTGCGCACGGGAGCTACAGTTTCTGAATGAGGTTTTTGTGCCCCACAATGCACACATTCTATTGCCCATTCTGGGTTCTGTGCTCCACAAACCTGACAAACCCATCCTCTCCCCTCAAGTACAGGATATATCTTGTGTGGTTTACATTCTATGTCAGTATATGGGGGTGGGATGGCTGAGCTGGGGTCAATCAGAGCCTCAACATTTTTTGTTCTTCTATCTTTCATATCCCAACCATCACAATCTGGATTATATTTCCACCCCTCTTCTTTCGCTCTATTTGAGACCTTAATTAAGCATTGAACCTGACGCATCCATTGCTTCTCTAACACTCCTTGTCTGTCCCTTTTTATTTCACTCCATACATCCGGGTCTAAACCCGCTGCTCCTTTCACCTTAAATTTACGAAGGACATCCTTTAAGTCCCTCGCTTCATCTTTCCCATAGATGTTTTTAATTATCTGTGGCACCGTATAATGCGCCACAATTCCCTGACGGGGTTTCGTGTTCTGCTGGCCCATTCTGACAGTCCGTGCCTAGGTAGCATGTGGGACACTTAGTGTACAATATAAAACACTGAAAAAGCTACACTAGTTCCTCGTTGCCTTCCTCCTAGGGTGCCAGAATACTAAAAACCTCTCCGGGATGAGATTTCTGAAATCGAATTACTTTATATGCTAGCCAACTGGCAAATATTATGACCAGACTGACGGCTACAACATATACAAGCATTCCTTTAAGTGACCAGGTATCCGACTAGATCTCTGGACTTTATGGAGACCTTATTCCCCCCCGTATGTGGGATCCCTCTCATACACTCTTATCCCTGCTTTATGGAGCAGACAGGGCTTATACTCTCAACCCGCCTATGGTTTATGAATTAGATGTGAGGTTAAGCATAAGCGTCAGACCCCCCCGTAAGGGCGCATTCCGTTGCTTAGTTTGGCAATCCCCTTCTAACTCATACCATCCTTGACAAGGCTCATTCACTTTCTCAACAAGACAGACAGACAACAAACAACAAATAATTCCAGCATTATAAACCAAAATGTGCAGTAATTCTAGACTCATCACTACAGAGGCTGGTGTTTTAAAACCAGGAGAACCGTAACTGACGAACGGATAGGCACAAATCAGGGGAGCACAGAATATAAAAAAAATAAAGCTTTTTCTTACCTGGCCAGGTTTTCAATCTGTGGTTCCCGGAATGCCTGTTCCTTTTGTTCCGTCAGTCTCATTCATCCACCTCTTGTAGTATCATCGGTGAGTCCCTGTTTTCGGGCGCCAGAACTGTTAGTTGCAATTCTCAACTAAATTGCCTCTAGTTTATATTGCTTTGCCAAATTTAGCTCTTAAAGAAGCAAGACACAGAATCAGGAGTATCTGTATATCAGTTCCGAGCATAAAAGGTCCGTACTGAACTGAACTGCTGCCCTTCTTTATTGAAGCATTTATAGGGCTGGTTACACAAGCATAGGTTTCAGCAAAATTTCCATATAAAGTAACAAGCAGTATATTTCAACATATAATGTAACAAGCAGTTTATTTCAACATGCATCATGCGCTGGACATTCATCTAGGCGAAAACCTCAAGCTACGTCTTGCAACATATGCTGACATTATTTCCAACCTTATCAAGCATGTGCCCAACACTGTGGTCAAACAGTTCGAGGGACTCCTCAGGAAGACATGGTGGGGCTAGGGAAGGAGTCACTGATGACACTGAGCCGAGGGAAGAGGCCGCTGCTTTGCCAGACAAAGTACCCTGAGCATGAGTGAGAGAGGATGAGGAGGATGAGAACGGCTTGGTCATCCACTCGAAAAAGGGGTACGTCATCTGTAGAAAATTCCTGAAATCATCTGAGTTATTCTACTGGATCTCACCCAGCAAAGGCATATGAGAGAATTGGTCAAGTTGGAGCAACCAATTCTTGGTCCATGAACTCCTCCCCACCCTGTTCATGGGTGGGCTTGGGTCAAAGCATGAACCCCAACACCAAGCCCCCGAATAGCATGAACCTCAACGATGAGTACGTACCTGCAACATGGCTTCAAAATGGTCAGCTGGTCAGAACGCACTGAAGAACAGAAAGGCCTGTGAAGAGCGAGCTGAAAATCAGAAACGAGTGCACTAGAACACACTGAAAAACAGATACAAAATGACTACATGCACTGAAAACCAGGAACAAATCGACAAGCACAAACTGAAGAGCAGTAACGGACTGAAAAGCACAAGTCTGAAAAGCACGAAACATCTCTCACCAAAGGGTGGCGCACTGGCTATTGAACTTCCGTTTTCTAGTCCCGTTGTACGTGTTGTATGTCACTACATTCTTGACGGTTGGAATTTGGTGTGACCGTGTGTATGCAAGACAAGCTTGAGCAGAATTCCGTCTGAAAAACCATCCAAGATTTTTCCAATGGAAATTCCGCTCATGTGTACGCGGCATTAGACAAAAATTGGCAGATTATATGTCAGTAAAATGTGATATTGGTAGGGTGCAATGCATCCTAACAGAAGGAATGATTCAACTGCATTTCATAAATACAAGTCAAATATCCATAGTTTTTAGGTTTTCTGACTGTATTATAGAAAATGGTTTTAAATATTGGTACCTCATACAAAATAGATATAGTAAAAAACAAACAGCCAGAGATTACGGATTTTAACAAGAAGGACTAAACCACCTTAAGTTCACATAAAAAGGTATTTTATTACAAAAACAATTACATATAAAAGAATATAGAGCTCATGCTCTTAAAAACATCATATGATTGTTGGATAGGCTAGTACATATATACTCCACATATTGTTTCTTTGTAAAGCTGGCCAGGAGGTCGACACGTTTCACAAACAGCTTCCTCAGGACCTCAATTCCTTGACCACAAATAAACTAGACCTAAAGCACAGGTGAGTACTTATTACCTCAAGCATGTGGAGATTGAAAATTGGAGAAGCCTGTGATTAGTTGCCTTTCAGTACTTTTAAGTTGTGTAGATTAAGAGAGGAGTGATGCTGGAGGCTGTGCGAGTTTGTCTGTGCACTGGAGAGGTGAGCACTGAAAATGTTTCCTTTCCCCTTTTGTTTATACTCTTGTGTATATGCTGAAAATATCTATGGATACACCAAGTGAGTAGCATAGGAATGTCTCAGATGGTTTGGTATACTAAGGAGGTTTAACACACAGAAAATAATAGATATCTGGTGCTACTTGAAGGCGGACATTATTTTAGGTGAGAGTATTCATAAAAGACAAAAAACAGAACATTCCATAGCTCAACTTACCAACCAGTCTGACCAACCTAATTAACCTGTCCAACAGTCTGCGTTAAATACAGGGGTTTAGTTAGCACGCATTTGCAAATGCATGTGTAAGCTGCAAGGCCTCTTCACGGCACCCTGTGTATGCTTGCAGTCCTAAACGCTACTGAATTTACTCCACAGTGGGAGCACATGCATTCAATGGATAGATGAGGGGCAGGTGGGCCTGGAGGCAGCCCAATCCCCCTTAAAGGAACAGGAGCACACTGGACACCCTGCACATAGCACAGTGTCATCAAAGGTGCCCAGTGTGTCCCCGGACCATATTTATACCAGTAACAAATAAATGGCCCTTGCCCCACCTATAACTGGCCTTCACAGCAAGGAGCACATGGAAGGGCAAACGCATAAAAGACAAAAACAGCACATTTCATAGCTCAACTCACCAACCAGTCTGCTGACCAACCTAATTAACCTGTCCAACAGTCTGCGTTAAAAACAGGGGTTTAGTTAGCACGCATTTGCAAACGCAAATGATTGTTTGGCCATTAAGTATGATGAATCAAAGTCCCCTGTATGGGAAATTAACAGTTTAGTATGTCATTATCAGGATAGCATGAATTTTGATGGGGTTTTGTGTGCGTTATATATTTATAGGCTGAAGCCCACTTGATTTCATTATGTGATACGGCTTAGAGAAGTACCATGATAATATATTTTTTCCGACCCAGTTGGTTGTAGAATACTGCTATCGTATTGTAGGTAAGGAGAATGGAGATCTCTCAGCTAGCTGTTGGGTGCATAAATATAGTAGGTAGGGCTATGGTGATTGGTTTATTAATTGTGCCTTAATGGGTGTTACAGGTTCCTCTGTATAATTACCACACCAATTTTTGGGCATAGTAATCTTCAGGATTACCATTTTCTTGCTTTTTCAGGAAAATAATATCTTAAGTTGGTATGATGAAACATAATAAATCCTATATATGTAGCCGCCCCTCCTTTTTGTTCTAGTGTACATTACCTGTAGCTCAAACAGAACACCTCCCGTAACTGATCACTCCTCCAATACTAGATACAACTCTAGTGTACCCCTATGAACAAACCAATTTTTTGAGGCATATTTTGCTGCATGGTGTACTGCCAACTCCTGCTCTGCTCCGGGAGATGCATGTAAGTGTTGCATGATGTATATTTTGTATATTATATAATTAATTACTGTGAATTTTGTTTCATAGATAGGTCTAATTTCTTTGTGGTCAAGCAATTGAGATCCTGAGGGAGCTGTTTGTAAAACGCGTTGCCCTCCTGGCCAGATTTACAAAGAAACAATATGTGAAGTATATATTTACTAGCCTATCCAACTATCATATGATGTTTTTAAGAGCATGAGCTCCATATTCTCATTTATATGTAATTGTTTTTGTAATAAAATACCTTTTATGTGAACTTAATATGGTTTAATCCCATCTCTGGTACCGTTAAAGTCTGAAAGCTGGGGGGCGTGGCCTGACATGGCATGTGAACAGTCTTGTTCGACGGAGCTCCCGCTGTTGATCCTGCAGGGAATCCTTTCCTCATCACTCATAGCGCCCAAACAAGTCTGGTAACGGCTCTTAACAGTCTCCAGACACCCCAGGAACCCACAACGGCAGTCAGATCGGGTATGATGACCCGTGGGAACCGGGGGGATGACGCGGCCTCAGCTTCCCAGGAATTCCAAGATGGCACTGGGCACTCTCAGCCTCATAAGACCCCATGAGGCCAGGACAAGAGATCAGAGCAGGGGGGTAAGTCATCATAACCCCCCAGGACAAAAGACCAGCCCAGAGACATGCTATATTATGCCCAAAAACTGGCAGGACCTGTGGAGTTGTCACAGGCTACCTCACAGCACACAGCAGGGTCCGCTGTGCAGGCAGACAGAGATGACACAGACAGGCTGGAAGACAATGAATCCATGGAGTCTGTCCCTGACCCCATGCCTGAACTGTTTGATATGCAGGCGGAGGACAGTCCCCAACCTTCACTGAGTGAAATATTACAGGCTGTACATAAATGTACTGCCTCGGTGGAGGATCTTAAAGAGAAATTTGGGGGGCTGAAGGAGACAGTTTCTTTACTATGCCAAGACATACAAAAAATCAGAGAGAGGACCACTGCTGTAGAGGGGAGCGTGTGCGACATGGAGGACCATATGCCCCATCTGAACAGAGAAGTGAGAGCAGCAGCTCATCAGGCCCACCAGGTGTTCGATAAAACAGATGACATTGAGAACCACAAAATATAGCAGTGCAGCGCTCAATACAGGTCAGATATATACACATAAAATGTACATATTAAACGTACATAAATAAAACGCGTGAGGCAAAGTAGCAAAAAGTATATCTTAGTCCGAGGAGATCAAAAGCTGCCCACTTGCAGAAGGGGGATCCCTCAGTTGGCAAGGAAAGGGTGCAGTGATAGGATAAGATTGTATTCGTTGTATCACCACCAATGTGAACCTCCACCAAGGGTCTAGGCTGCTCACCTTATTGAGTGGACCTTCTGCGTTAACAGCAAGGTCACTCATGCATTCCCTTCCACAGGGTAGATTATGGAGATAGGGGTCCACAGGCAGTATCCCAAATTCAGTCTCATCGGTTGATATATATCATGTTAAAAACAAAAATAACAGGACATAGTGCTCTCCATACGAAAAGGTATAAAATTTATTAAATAAGAAAAATATTACTCACAAAGCAAGCACTGTTTCCCAGTGCAGCGGTATACAGCATAAAATGAACCACATGGGTGGCTGTACTGACATCACAGAGCCCCTCGCACGTGTATCGTCCATGTGGACTTCCTCATGCATTTTAAATCTACAGTCTAGGTTGATATGGCATAGGTTTCTTTGCCCAGTTGGCAAAAAGTTGGTTGACAGTGATCAAATCCTATGGTTTTTGGGAATTATCTATTCTGCCATGTTGGCAAGGACAGAACTGCAGATTGTGTCCCACTTATCTGTTCATCAGTATGCTCACACTTATGCGCAGTGGCACAATTTGTTTTTCGCCAGTTTACTACCCCATCTCCAGTGCATGTTTTACTTCAGTATAGTAAAACGGATGTTTTGCCACATGATGACTTCCTCTGGCCGCACTATAGCCCCCAACAGGGGAGGTGAGGGAAATGTATCTGCAACAGCAGTGGTTTCTTATAAGCATAGATTGATGTATAATGGTATGCCACGTCTTGTACACCCCGGGCTGGACTGGGACAAAAATTTGGCCCTGGACTTCACCCAGACTGGCCCACTTTGACAGGTCTCTCCCATGCCGGCTTGCCACCCAAGCCCCCCCCCCCCCACTAGCTATTAGCTGTTCTACATTATTTCTCTTATAGGCAGTACCAGTGGGGAAGCTAGACATTATTTCACCTGGGGCAAAGAATCAGTTTGGCGCCCACCCCCCCAATGGAACAAGATTAGGCAGGAAAGTGAGGCCGCCCTCCTTCCAGATCGTATGATGAGCTTCTAAGTGTTGACTCCTGAGCATCATGTCTGTATTCAGGCGCGCTGCATAACTAGCCAGGGAGAGGAGGTGAGCACTGCGGGGGGGACAGAGGACTGGAGGGAGGCAGCGGTCCACTGTCACTGAAATCGGCCCACTGAGCCATCGGCCCACCGGGAAACTCCCTGTAGTCCCAATGGCCAGTACATGCCTGTGTACACCTATAATGTCATGGAATGTGCGGGAGGTGAATGAGCCATTGAAGAGAACAATGATATCTACGGTTATGTGAAGGCTCCTCCCCGCCATAATTGGTCTGCAGTAGACTCGCCTGCAGGACCGTACGGTTAGCTTCCTGCAATATGCCTGGGTAGGGAAGGCATATCATTCCACTTACTCCGCCTTTTCCCGCGGAGTGAGTGTACTGATACACAAGACCATAGCATACCAAGAGTTATACTCTGTGATAGATATATCTGGTAGATTTATTTTCCTAAACTGTAAAATATATACTGTTACTATGATCCTGGCATTTGTATATATAACACCCCCATTCTCGTGAGAGGTGTTGCAGCTGCTGCTGTCATAGTATGACCAACAAACCAGACATTCCACTGTTAATTATGGGGGACTTTAACTGCTGCCTAGACCCCAGACTAGACAGGCACCCCCCTATGGTACCACCTAAGGGAGGTAGGGGAACTTCCCTTAGTCGTCTCTTGACAGAGGTAGGATGGACTGAAGTTATGGCGTATTCGTAATCCAAACCATAAGCAGTTTTCATGCTTCTCCAAGACGCACAGGTCACTATCCCGTATAGACCTCTGTGTTGGTACCCCTGATGTGGTAGGATACCTCTCTAAATTGGAATATTATCCACGGGGAGTATCAGACCACTTACCACTAGTCATATGGTTATATACGCAACCCACCAGCTTACTTTCTAAGGCCCCATGGAAGCTAAATGCCTTCTAGCTTAAACTGTTTACTTCACATGAATGGATAGCGGTTCAGATCCAGGACTTCTTTAGAACACATTAGCAGCACACGGATATCCTGAACAAATGGGAAACGGTTAAAGCATACTGTAGAGGTACTGTATATTCATTCAGGAAATACAAATGGTTAAACAGAACACCTCGGTTCTGCTAGAGCAGGTGGGTGACTTGGTGAGTCAACTAGAGCTAGCATTTGTGACTGATCCTACTGATTCTGCAAGGGAGACATGGATGGTGGCTCAGGATTCCTTGGACCGCGTGAGATCCTCCGCTGCAGACGCAAAAGATTTTTCACGAAGCTGGTGTTTTATGAGGAGGGGGAAAGACGGGCCGCCTACTAGCAAAAATTGCAAAATCCCAACAACAATCACCAGCCATAGGAGCCATTCGGGCAGCCAATGGCAAGATGGTTAATTCTCCCGATGCAATTGTCTCCGAGCTGGCCAATTTTTATATGGACTTATACAAGTCCAGAGAGGCCTACTCTAATGAAGATCTAAATGCATTCATGACAAACATCAATTTACCCTCATTGTCTGCTGAGGCGAGACAACAACTGGATGCTCCGATAACTCTGGAAGAGCTCCAGGTGGCAGCGAGTTCTTTCCCTACCTGTAAGGCGCCAGGGGATGATGGCCTCCCGATTGAGGTATACACTCAAATTGTTGCCAGAACTACTAAAAGTCTTTAACGCCAGTCTAACCGATGGTAGACTACCAGAATCCATGACCAGAGCAAATGTGATTCTATTACTTAAGCCGGGGGAAGGATCCGGTTGACACAGGCTCCTACAGGCCCATCTCCTTGCTCCAAAGCGATGTAAAGATCCTTGCCAAGATTCTGGCGCTCCGGGTCAACGGGATAATATCCTCTATCATACATCCAGACCAGGCTGGCTTTAAGCCACAAAAATCCACAGCCACAAACCTTAGAAGGTTGTATGTGAACATGCAAGTACAAGCTAATAATGGGGGTCACAGAGCTCTCCTGTCCTTGGATGCCAACAAGGTGTTTGGCAGTGTCAGCTGGAGATACTTATGGACGACACTAGATAAGTTTGGCTTTGGACATCAGTTTATAACATGGATAAAGCTATTATATGCAGCTCCCCAGGCCAATATTAGAGTAGCAAATAGGATGTCAGATGCTTTTGCTCTGGGCAGGGGGACGAGGCAGGGATGCCCGCTGTCCCCCCTGCTCTTTGCAATTGCAAATCGCAAATAAGGGATAGCTCACAGATAGAGGGATTTAAATATGGTGGCTTGCATGAAAAGCTCATGTTATATGCGTATGACATGCTGCTCTTCTTGGGAGACACTAGTCAGTCGTTGATAGGGGTGATGGCCATAATAGAACAGTTTGGGCATTTCTCCGGCCTAACTATAAACTGGTCTAAGTCAGCCCTGATGATGTTGGACAAGTGTCGGGAAGTGATTCTGCCCGACTCCTGTCCTATCCCAGTGACCACCAGTTTTAAATATTTGGGCATCCAAATATCACCGAACATTGGGGATTACTGTTCCCTAAATATATTTCCATTACTGTCCCGTTTCTGTGACAAAATAAACACATGGAACAACCTTATGATGTCCTTAGCTGGTAAGGCAAATTTAATTAAAATGATTCTAATGCCCCAATTATTATACTTTCTCCATAACTCACCAGTAGTGATACATCTAAAAGATTTTCAGAGTAGTCAATACTCTCTTTAGGCGATTGCTCTGGCACAACAAAGCTCCCAGAGTTCGGCTAGAGCAGCTACAGTATCCCAAAGATGGCGGAGGGTTGGCGGTCCCCATCCCTTGGCTGTATTATATTGTAGCACAGCTGCAGCATCTTGTAGGCTCTATGACACATGAACCAATGGGCTCCGCAGCACGATTGATGCTTTTTGCAACAGGTGCTGAGACCATTCCTCTGAGTCTGGAGGCACAAATGTTTGCAAAATCTAATAAAAAACCCCAACACTATCCCTGGTGCAAAAGGTATGGAACAAAGGAAGACAACTCCATGGGGTGCAGGGATTTACAGAATACAGACCGATATGGGGAAATCATACTTATGTGGAGCTGGCCAAGTTACAGCGTGAGCCCAGATGAAGGGCTCACGGGGTGACCATGCTGTTTCACATATTTAAACATGGCAGATTGATGTCCTTTGCAGAATTGCAGGCTGCATTCAATCTTCCAGATAATATGTACTATTCATATTTACAGCTTCGGCATGTGGTTGCTGCGCAGGGAGATACTGGAGAATGGGAAGTATCACCCACTCCGGTGTTCCACATGCTGCACTCCTCCAGTGCAACAAAAGGGATTATTTCCATGTGTTATCAAATGCTACTTACCAAACACCTACATGCCTACCCCTGTAAGGCAAAAGAAGCATGGGAGAGGGACCTGGACCAGATAACAGGAGATCAGTGGGAGGAAGCGTTACAAGCCATACCTACATGCTCCTTAAATGTGGCACAAAAAGTCTCCCAAATGTATATAATACTTAGGGTGCACTATACTCCAATAAAATTACACAGGTTGGGCAGAGTGG
Organism: Aquarana catesbeiana; assembly: GCF_042186555.1. Classification (NCBI taxonomy): domain Eukaryota; kingdom Metazoa; phylum Chordata; class Amphibia; order Anura; family Ranidae; genus Aquarana; species Aquarana catesbeiana. Next base: position 214,332,233 of record NC_133331.1, on the reverse strand, counting down.
CGGACCCCTTGTGCTGCCGATGCAGGCAGCACAGTGCGGACCTTATCCACCTTTTGTGGCATTGTCCGAAGCTCCATCGGTATTGGCATGAGGTGGTTAATATGCTAAATGGAGTGTTCCAAACATTGGTACCTGTAGACCCTAGGGGTCCTGGAGGATGCAATCCCAGAGGAACAGACTAGAGTGGCCTTCTCCAGGGCTCTGTTTCAAGCTAGTAAACTTATCCTAATGGCCTGGAAGTCTGCAGCACCGCCTTCCGTTAAAACCTGGATAACACATATGGGTAAAACCTTTATTATGGAAAAATACATATACCAACACAGAGGCTGCCCAAACAGGTTTGAACGCATATAGTCTAGATGGTTAGACACACCAGGAATTAGCCCTAGAGAATTAGTAATGACAAGGCTTTTACAATGTTCCTAGATGAAAAGATAAATATACAAGGGATGGATATGTACGGTATGTAGGGTGGGAGGGAGATTGGGAGTTATTTTAAACTGAATAGTATGGACTAATGGGATATGTAACACCATTGAAAGTAATTGTAATGTATACATTGTATAAGTATGTTACTGACATGTGTGGCAATGTGCATTGGAAGATGTATTTACCAAAAATGTTCAATAAAAACCTTTTTGATTTAAAAAAAAAAGTCTGAAAGCTCTGGCTGTTTGTATTTTACTAGGTTTTCTGAATGAAAATTTCAAAATTACAGCAAATATGTATTATCATCATGGATATTTCACAACTATACTATTTGTATGAAACTATGTTTCAGCTTGTAAATCTGCCTGTGTGCATGACCATACATTCTATTCTGTTTGAAGGGCAAGGTATAACACATTTTATATATTACATTTCACCATCTGGAATTCTTTTTTCTTTCAATAGATTGTTATTGATTTTTCACAATAACAAGTAAATAACAATGTGGACATTGTTCGTCATACATTAGGTTGTGATGCATCCATTAGTGCAATTATTTATATCTGATGAGAACTAACATATATTGCAGGTCTAGTTAGGACTTATGCTGTATTCTTAACTCTAGGATAACATTGAGATCAAGGTTCCCCCCTCTCTCGGGCACCCCAATTAGGAACACATTTGTGACCCGAGAGAAGAATGGTCCCATCTTAGAAACCTGTTACAAGTGTAAAACAGAATTAAGGTTTCAACTTCTATGTATCAAAACATGTAGTACAGCTCAACAGTCAAGAGGTAGTTCAGGGGTTACCAGCAGCTTTGTAAGAACAACGATACTCTATTCCATTGGCTCCAGGGGTGCCAATCTTTTTGTGCTTTGGCCATCTTACCCTTGCTAGATACCATCATTAATTCATAGCTGTAGTGCAGATTTTATTAGTTCAAGAGTTTTTTCTATAGACGGTGACTGGCTAGTTTACCATAGTCTTTTCAAGCTTAGTCTGGCTGCAAGTATGATATGTGTTACCACCTGTCCGTGATAGCTGGGTATTGATTCTATCATCAAACTCAGTATTGCTAGTGCCAGTGTGGGAGGGATGTGGCATTGTGTGATATCTGTCAAGATATGAAAAATAGTGGCACAGTAGGTTTGTATATGTGAACATTCCCATAGAATGTGTAGTAGATCGCCTTTTGTTGCATTGCATCACCAGTAGATATCTGGAGTGGTGGCACTAAATGTGGCCAGTTTAGTTGGCGTTAAATACCAGTGTAGAGAGATTTTTTGGGTAAGCTTCCAAAGGGCGGAGCGTTGAGTATGTTTGTAGATAGATTGTAAGGCTTTTTGCCATCGTGATTCAGTGAAGCTACATCCGATTCCCAGCGTAGGTGTGGTCTCATTTTAATGAATACTCGTTTGTGGCAAAAAGAGTTGTAGAGAAGTGAGATCCCTTTCAGTTTGGTGGTGTTTGGGCTAGTTAGATAATAGATATGTCCATACTTTGGGGGCAATGTGTACAATGGGGTAGGAATGTGGGAGAGGCGTTGTCTAACTAAAATAAAATTGAAGAGTTCTGAGCTTGGAAGATTAAACTCTGTCTGTAATTGAGGGAATGATTTGATGGTTGTCCCTTGATACAGATATTGAATATGTTTGATACCCTTTGTTGCAAAATGAATAAGAGAGAGGTCTATGGATAGATGGTAAAGAATTTCTATTGGGAGAGGTGGATAGAAAGTAGAGTGGTATGAGGTTCCTACTGTATGTTTGGTAATTTTATCCATGCAAGAGCTGAGGCCTTCATCGTTGGGGGCAGTTCTGTGGGCATGAAAGCTCCGATTGGAGTGCCTAGTATCCAGCACTGAACGCTAGTGTGTGGCAATGTAGCTGTCTCTATTTGTCCCCATAGGGTAGTGGGCTGAGGGTTAAACCAGTCTTGTAACTGGGTCAGTACTGATGCTAGGTATTAATCCTCAAAGTCTATGGATCCTACTTCTCCTGCGTGTTTATGTTTGATGAGAGTGGCGTGGGCACATCTGGGTTTTTTCCCTTTCCATAGGAATTTGTTAAGTATGGTTTGGAGAGATCTAAAATAGAATAGGGGGATAGGTATGGGTATGGTTCTGAATTTGTAAAGTAATTGTGGTAAGTGTAGCATTTTAAAAGATGCCAGTCTGCCTGACCATGTTAATTTGTGCTTCGCAATCTGCTGTGTATCAGATTGTAGCTTGCTAAGTAATGGGTTGAAATCGGCACTAAAAATATTTTTTGTTGATCTTGTTAATTGTACCCCTAGATAAGTTATGTCTGTTTCTGCCCAGGTATGGGAGTATTGGACTTGTTGTCTTGAGTATTAGTGCCAGGAAGCTAGCTGTTAGGTAATTTGGACAGGGTATAATCCCCAATCCTCACTAAATTTAATAGGTACGATGCCCGGCGGGTGTGGAGAGGCGACTCTTTGTACATCTTGCTGCATGTATGCATTCCTTGATCATCCGATCGAGGGCGAATACTGCTGTGCAAAATGTAAGCATTATAACAGAAAAACCGCGCTATAAGGTGATATGAACAATGATGAAAATGTAAAGTCCCATATACAATTGTGTAGTCCCATGCAAAAGTCCAAGACAAAAAAAGTTGAATCTGTCATAGGTGAATGGCGTGAAATTCATCCAGAATAAATAAATAGGTGATGAAAAGACATATAACTGGAACACATCAATAGGTACTGCGCTTACCAGAAGCAAGCCAAAATAGGGCAAGTGGCCTAAACCCAGCCTGGGCCTTTAGATGAACGATCCAGGTAAGGTAGGATAAACGCACTCGTCCCGTATATCCAGTCCACAGAAATTTATCCAGATGGCAAACCGCTGTGAGCAGACTCCATACAGCCAAAGATTAATCACCATAGGTGGAAAACACAGGCTATAAAACTGCAGCGAACCTTAGGGGGATCCTGCTTACCAGATATCCAAACAAGATGGGCAGATGCAATAAAGCACAAGACGGACTCCTGAAAGGAACGGCGTGGATACGTCCTGACCAAATGGACCCGAGCTCAGCAGTGCATCTCTGTTGCTGACAGCTCCGTCCTACCCCTCCCCGACGCGTATTCGGCACAGGGATCACGTGCCTCACTGGACTGGATATACGGGACGAGTGTGTTTATCCTACCTCACCTGGATCGTTCATCTAAAGGCCCAGGCTGGGTTTAAGCCACTTGCCCTATTTTGGCTTGCTTCTGGTAAGCGCAGTACCTATTGATGTGTTCCAGTTATGTGTCTTTTCATCACCTATTTATTTATTCTGGATGAATTTCACGCCATTCACCTATGACAGATTCAACTTTTTTTGTCTTGGACTTTTGCATGGGACTACACAATTGTATATGGGACTTTACATTTTCATCATTGTTCATATCACCTTATAGCGCGGTTTTTCTGTTATAATTTTGTATTGGTGTGCCTCACTTGTAACCACAGCTCGTTTTATTTATTCCAAGCGCAGTTTTTTCTTTTTTATTCATAATGTAAGCACATTGTTTCCCTGGAAGCCCAGGTTCTGAATCTGGGGAAGCAACTGTCAGCACTGAGAAGTCCCTCCATACTAAAGGAGAGCCAGAAACGTTACACGGCAGGTGCCGGCAGGGGCCAGCACAGATGCAGGTGGAGACAAAGAGGTGCAGGCACTAGCAAAGAGTAGATGGGTGACAGTCAGGAAGGGTAGAGGGGGAAGTGCCAGGGAGGCCGATCCAGGACTGGAGCATCCCAATAAGTTCGCTCCATTGAGTGACATTGGTGAAACCAGTCAGGGACCAGTACAGCTGGAGCTGAGGGACTCTCCTAGCTGCTGGGGCAAGAACTCCACCAGTGAGAGTGGGGGGGCAGCGAAGGGAAAGAAAAGACAGATTCTGGTGGTAGGGGACTCAATTCTTAGAAGGACAGAGAGGGCAATCTGTAACCAGGACCTGAAGCGCCGAACAGTATGTTGTCTACCAGGTGCTCGGGTTCGGCACATCACGGATCTTGTGGACAGATTACTGGGAGGGGCTGGGGAAGACCCAGCTGTCATGGTGCATGTTGGCACCAATGACAAGGTCAGAGGCAGATGGAGTGTCCTAAAGAACGATTTTAGGGACTTAGGAGCTAAATTGAGGAAAAGGACCTCCAAGGTAGTATTCTCAGGAATACTACCAGTACATCAAGCCACACCAGAAAGGCAGAGGAAGATTAGGGAAGTAAACAAGTGGCTGAAGAGCTGGTGTAGTAAGGAGGGGTTTGGGTTCCTGGAGGACTGGGCCGACTTCTCAGTCGATAACCAGTACTATAGAAGGGACGGACTGCCCCTAAATGAGGAGGATGCAGATCTGCTGGGAATGAAGATGGTCAAAAAGTTAGAGGGGTTTTTAAACTAGGCGATGGGGGGAGGGTCCAGAGGTAGGCATAGTCAGTGCGGAAGATATTCCAGAGGGTAGTATTGGGGGCATTAGTGGTAGTTTAACCAAAGCACAAAAACACAAGGTAAGTATAGTAGCAAGTCCTAGTTGCAATCTCGAAACACCCAATACAAGGACAATATGCGACCGGTCTAAACTATGTGGCATGTTCACCAACGCCAGGAGCATGGCGGACAAGATGGATGAACTAGAGATACTGTTGTACGAGGAGGATTTGGATTTTGTGGGAATTTCAGAGACCTGGTTCAACAGCTCTCATGATTGGCTGGCAAACATTCAATACCCTTTACCGCAAGGATAGAGAGGGGAAAAAAGGGGGAGGGGTATGCCTATATATCAAGAATAATGTACAAGTGAATGTGAGAGATGACATCACTGAGGGAGCTAGGGAGGAGGTGGAATCCTTATGGGTAAAATTCCAAAGGGATGAAGCTAAGGGGAAAATAATACTGGGAGTATGCTATAGGCCCCCTAACCTGAGGGAGGAAGTGGAGGCAGATCTCCTATCACAATTTGGATTAGCAGCAAGGATGGGAAGTGTTATCATAATGGGAGATTTTAATTATCCAGACATAGACTGGGCGGAGGGAACCGCGCATTCATTTAAGGCTCGCCAGTTCCTTAATGTCTTGCAGGACAATTTTATGGGTCAGATGGTAGACGCACCAACTAGAAATAAAACATTACTGGATCTACTGATTACCAACAATACAGACCTGATCACGGATGTAGAAATACGGGCAATTTAGGTAACAGCGATCACAGGTCAATTAGTTTCAGTATAAATCACACAAATAGGAAACATAAAGGGAATACAAAGACACTGAATTTCAAAAGAACCAACTTCCCTAAACTACAAACCTCGCTAAAAGGCATAAATTGGGATAAAATATTAGGAACAAAGAATACAGAGGAGAGATGGGTTTGCTTTAAGAGCATATTAAATAAGGCCAATAGCCAATGTATCCCATTGGGTAATAAATTTAAAAGAGCGAACAAAAGCCTTGGATGGCTTAACTCCAATGTAAAAATGCATATAAAAGCAAAGGAGAAGGCCTTCAAAAAATACAAGGTTGAGGGATCATCATCAGCATTCAGACTTCATAAAGAATGCATTTTTTTTTTTTTCCCTCTTTTGGCTTTTTTCTATTGCAATTGTCTTGAAGTGAACAGGCAAAGGAAAAGTAATAGAACAAAAGAAAGGGAAAGGGAAAGAACACATTGAAATAAAATGAAATAAAATGGAATGAAAAGCGAAAGTAAATGAAAGTAAATGAAGGCGAAAGAGCTGAAAAAGTAGAATCAAGTGAGCTAAGAAAAACAATAAAAACAGGGGGGGGAACAGGGGAGAAGGAGAAGGTGAAAGAGAGACAAGCCAGTGGAAGAGTTGTCTCCCAGCCCCCACCTGCTTGCTGCTGCTGCTGCTGCAGTATCTCCCTTTCTTGTGATTTTTTTTTTTTTTTGTCTTTTTTTGTTTTTGTTTTTTGCAAATGGTATTAACTATAGGCTCGATAGTACAAACTATAGAATAAGAAGAAATTTCATAGTAAAAAAATGTGGAACATATAAGCTCATACTGGAACTATACTGCTGAATATATAAATCATCTTGCTGAATACTTGAATTAGATTGCATTATATCGCTAAAACATTTGAATTATTTTGCTGAGCACCTGGGCCCTCATGCACACGGGCTGTTGGGAGAACGTTGTGAAAACGCCAGTGTCTTTGCAGTGACTTTTTTTTTTTTTTTTTAACTTTTTTCAGCGTTTTTGCAATAGCGTTTTTGAGCGTTTTTGAGCATTTTTTTTTTTTTTTTTCTCCTCTTTTGGCTCTTTTCTATTGCAATTGTCTTGAAGTGAACAAGCAAAGGAAAAGTAATAGAACAAAAGAAAGGGAAAGGGAAAGATCACATTGAAATAAAATGAAATAAATGGAATGAAAAGTGAAAGTAAATGAAGGCGAAAGAGCTGAAAAAGTAGAATCAAGTGAGCTAAGAAAAACAATAAAAACAGGGGGGGGGGGACAGGGGAGAAGAGAAGGAGAAGGTGAAAGAAAGACAAGCCAACGGAAGAGTTGTCTCCCAGCCCCCACCTGCTTGCTGCTGCTGCTGCTGCAGTATCTCCCTTTCTTGTGAATTTTTTTTTTTTTGTTTTTGTTTTTTGCAAATGGTACTAACTATAGGCTTGATAGTACAAACTATAGAATAAGAAGAAATTTCATAGTAACAAAAATGTGGAACATATAAGCTCATACTGGAACTATACTGCTGAATATATAAATCATCTTGCTGAATACTTGAATTAGATTGCATTATATCGCTAAAACATTTGAATTATTTTGCTGAGCACCTGGGCCCTCATGCACACGGGCTGTTAGAAAAGCGCTGTGAAGACGCCGGGGTCTTTGCAGTGACTTTTTTTAACTTTTTTCAGCATTTTTGCAATAGCGTTTTTGAGCGTTTTTTTTTTTTTTTTTTTGCAGCTCAGGAACGCCTATGCCACTTGCGGCTCAGAGACGCCTAGGTGGGCGTGAGGCCATGGACTGACATAGACAGGCCTTTTTGAGCTGCAGAAAGGGCTCAGAAAAGCAGCTGTGGAGACGTCCGTGTGCATGGGGACTTAATACTATGGTTTAAACAATTGAACAGCACCAAGGAATGCTTAATGTACTTAAGGTAGTAACATAACTTCTGGAAAACGGGGACTACTCATATCTCATTAATTATTTCTATTATTGGATTGTGGGGAGGATGCCGGGTAGGAGAACGGAACAAAAGAAATATTAGTAAAAATAAGTCAATTTAAGAAGGCTGGGAGATTTTTTCATCATTAAGAGACCCCAATCAAGGGGTATTCTGGAAGGCAGCTTCGAAGATCTTATAAATCCAGCCATAGAAACAAACATGAAGGGGAAAACAACAAGAAGTGCGGGAGCAATACCGAAATCACCTAGGACCAGCCTAGGCCCAAGTCCAGGCCCTATGAACAGGTATATACAGCAAGGAATCGGAGAAGGAGAGAAACAAGTGGGTTCAAAGGGCAGACAAATAGATACAAAAGAGAAGGACAACAAGGATAAAAAAGGCCAGTATAAAGTACAAACAGAAACCAGCCACCTCTCAGAACCCAGAATGGAGCCAGAAATGGGAGAGGAAGACAGAGGAAAGGAGGAAGGACAACAAGGGCCACAGTTGCCAACAAAACAGGATATGGAAAAAATGTTCGCAGCACTAGAGAATTCCCTAAAAGCAGAGATGTCAACACTCCACAAAGATATGGGATATATGTTAAACAGAGTGGAAGAAGTAGAGATCAAAGTAGACCTACATCAAAAAAACATAAAGGAACTGGAAGACGAAATAAAGAAATTAAAACGGGAACAACAGGAACAATCATATAAAATAGAAGAGCAAGAAAATAGAGATAAAAAGAAAAACTTGAGAATACGTGGGTTACCGGAAACAGAACAAGCAGAAAATCTAATAGAAAAAATGAACAATCTCTTCAACCAAATCTTGGGAAAGGAAACAATTAACACAATAGGAATAGAAAGTGTCTTTCGAGTAAAAAAACCTCAAAGGTTCACAAGGGAAACACCTAGAGATGTAATCGTACGCTTTGAAAAATGGGAAGAAAAAAAACAGATCTGGATAAACCTAAAGAGGAAAACACAAATAGAGTTTGCGGGAGGTAAATTACAAATATTTCAAGATTTATCTCAAGAAACGTTGAAAAGACGACGGATACTAAAGCCATTATTAGAAATCCTCCAGGAGCAAGAAATTCAATACAACTGGGGTTTGCCAGCATGTCCAATAGCAAGGAAAAACGGAATAAGTGCGAGGCTAAGACATGTGGAGGAGATTCCGGACTTTTGCAACAAACTAGAAATCCCCTCCCCAGAACTGGAAAAATACGCAAATAGTCAGGAGCGAATAATGGCAGGAGATGACCTGCAGTGGCAAGTAAATTCAAGGATCAGACATCAAGATGTGGACTCTCGAGGAAATTAATATCTGAGAAAATACCACACAACGGTGCAAGGGGCCTTAGAGTGGAAAGGGGAAGGGGGGGGGGCTGGGGTTGATGGGATGGGAAAAAAGGAAAGTGAAAGGATTGGTAAAACACAACAAAAATGCAGGGAGAGGGAAACAGGGACTCACAGAGTGGATAGGGGGTCGCCCTATTAGTGCTTAGGCAGGGGGGGAATAGGGTGTCTTACAGAGCTCCGCCTCACAATAAATAGAGCAGAGGGGGCAGAGCGTGCCCCACAAAACAAAGTAAAACGCTCTCAGCTCTAGAGAATATGGGGGTAAAAAACCCATATCAGAAAAAAGGGAGGGGGAGGGTGGGAGGAGGGAAAAGGGAGGGAAGGAGGGTGGGGAGGGAAAGGTCTGAGTCACATGAGTGGTTACATAGGCGCACCTATTTTGAGACAAGAGATGAGGAGACCCCGTGCGTCCGCTGGGTGTCCCCTCCATCTGGTCACCTAGGGGGGCCGCGTGGGGGGGAGGGCCGGAGGACGGGCGGGGAAGAAAAGGCACAAGAATGGAAAACGTAAACAGCATAAAAATAATCTCTTACAATGTCCGAGGACTAAATTCCCCAGGGAAGAGAAACATCATTCTCCGAGAACTAGAAAAAAGTAAAGCAGAAATAATTTTCCTACAGGAGACGCATATAACCCAAAACTCAAATGCCAAAATTTATTCAAGAAACATACCAACATGGTATCAAGGAGACTCGCCAATAAGAAGGGCCAAAGGAGTAGCCATCGGTATAGGGAAAAATGTACGTTTTCTAATAGATCAAAGGAAAATAGACCCGGAGGGTCGATATCTATTTATTAAAGGAACTATACACGGGGTAAAATATACATTGGCCAATGTCTACTGTCCTAATAAGAACCCTAAAAAATATTTGATAGATATAATTAAAATACTAATGGAATTCAAGCAAGGAAAATTAATACTAGCTGGAGACTTCAACTTCAGCATGGATAATAAAATGGACAGTACCTCAAGAGTAAGGGACAAAGAGGTAAATCAACTAAAGAAATTAAAAAGAACATTATATGAACAGCAACTAATAGACCCTTGGAGAATTCAGCACCCCAGCACAAAGGACTACACATTCTACTCAACAGTACACAAAATTTACTCCAGATTGGATTACATCATGGTCGAACATAGAAACTTGGAAGAAATAGAAGAAACAAAAATAGGCATAATAACCGCCTCAGATCATAGCCCAGTAACCTTGAGAATGAAAATAAAAGGAGAAGTCCTTGAAAGGGGTCCGTGGAGAATCAACGAAACTTTATTAGAAGACAGTGAGACCGAAAAAAGCATCATAGAAGAAATTAAAAGATATTTTGAGGAAAACGATACACCAGAGGTATCGAAAGCAACAATATGGGAGGCGCATAAATCTGTTATTAGGGGCAAGTTAATAGCCATAGGGGCAAGAAAAAAACAGGAAAGGAAAACAAACATGCAACAAATAATTAAAGAAATTTATGAATTGGAACGAAAACATAAAAATCAAGTAAACAACAAAATCTTCGGCCTACTATCTCAAAAGAGAGAGCAATTAAAAGACTGGATGGAACAAGAAGAAAGGAAGGACTACAACAGAGTAGTACAAGAAAAATATAAATGGGGTAATAAACCAGGAAAATACCTAGCAAATCTGGTAAAAAAAAAGAAAAGAAGTCTTTGAATTACATTGAGAAGATCACAAATGAAAAAGGAGAAGTGGTAAATAAAACTACAGATATAGCGATAACATTTCAAAAACACTTCAGCTCCCTTTATGCAATAAAAGGACAGGAAAGTTGGAAAGAAGCAAATACAAGAACAAAGAAGATACAAGAATATTTAAAAAAAGCAAACTTACCAAAACTAAAAATAGACCAACTAGAAGAATTGGAAAAAAATATTACGCATGAAGAGGTAAAACTGGCATTAAAGGAAACTCCCGTAGGAAAAAGCCCAGGACCAGACGGGTTTACGGTCAAATACTATAAAAAATTTGAAGAACAGCTGACTCCAAAACTATTAGAATATATGAATTCCTTAGGGGAAGATGAAGAAATAAGAAGTGAATCGTTATTAGCTCATATTACAATACTACCAAAAGAAGGGAAAGACAAAGTTAACTGCTCAAGCTACAGGCCAATAGCCCTATTGAACACCGATACGAAGCTGTACTCCAAGATCCTGGCCACTAGGATAAAAAAACTAATCCCACTGTGGATCAACCCGGACCAAACTGGTTTTGTCCCGGGGAGAGAGGGGTGGGACAACAGCCTAAAATCATTATTGATGTTGCACAAGAAGGTGCAGAATGAGACCCCAGTTCTATTCCTGTCATTGGATGCAGAAAAAGCATTTGACAGGGTAGACTGGGGTTTCATGATGGATACATTGCGGCATTTGGGTATCGGGACAAAAATGATGAAGTGGATAACAAATTTGTATAATGGCCCGACAGCAGTCGTAAAAGTAAACGGTAGACTCTCTCCAAAAATTGAGATGCAGAATGGAACACGGCAAGGCTGTCCACTGTCTCCACTATTATATGTATTGGCTTTAGAACCACTATTAGCAACACTCCGCAATAACAAAGAGGTAGAAGGAGCGAAACTAGGAGGAAAAGAGCATAAGATCGCTGCTTACGCGGACGACATCTTGATGTACGTATCCAACCCAAGAGTGTCACTCCCAAACATACTGAAAGAAATTAAAAAATACGGAGAACTGTCAAACTTCAAAATAATCCAATAAAAACGGAAATATTAAACATAGGTCTAGAGAAAAAGGAAGTTCAGTTTTTACAAAAAGAATTCCCATTCACTTGGGTAAAAGAACTAAATTACCTTGGAATTAAAATAACTCCTAGAGTCGAAAAAATTTATCAGGCAAACTTTATTCCACTGATCAATGAGGTCAAAGAAGAAATGAAAAAGTTAAGAATACAGCCACTTTCATGGATTGGAAGAATAAATATTTTTAAGATGACGATATTACCTAAAATAAACTACAGATTACAGATGTTACCAGTAAAAATCCTGCAGAGCTTTTTTAAAATAATTAAAACAATCCTGCTAAAATACATATGGCTTAATAAAAAACCAAGAATTAATTACACGCTGATCACAAGGAAAAAGGAGCATGGAGGTCTTGCCGCTCCAGATATAAGTAGGTACTATAAAGCCATAGTTTTAACACGAATGTTAGAGTGGACAAATGAGAAAAATGAAAAAAAATGGGTGGAAATGGAAAACACAATAAGTGGAGCCACACTACATAAGAATATTTGAATTCCACGGAAATATAGAATATTGGACACCGACACGCACGAAATAACAAAAAATGTATTTAAAATTTGGGACACCATCCACTTAAAGAATGAATGGAAATATAATTCACCACTATTAGCACTCACAGGATCGAATCTCTTCACCCCTGGGAGGGAAATATTTGAAATCCAAGGAATAGGTAACCCACAACTGAAAGATATCACTAGAAATGGTAAAATAAGAACACGAGTAGAAATAGAGGAAAGGAATGGATGGAAGATGAATGAATGGAAGTATACTCAACTAAGGCACCTAGTAAGCACAATACCACACCCACTGAGAGATGAAACAAAATTAACTGCACTGGAAAAGCTATGTAGCAATGAAACACCATTAAAAAACGGAACATCAAAAATTTATAGTATACTGACAGATTTGGAAGCACAAGAAAGACCAGAATATATAAATCAATGGGAAAAAGAAATGAATTTAAAAATAGATAACCAAAAAGTGGAAAAAATGATAGAAATGGGATATAATAAGGCTTGGGACATGAAGACCATAGAAATGAATTATAAACTAGTATCAAGATGTATATGACCCCAGTAAGAATACACAGATTCCATCAAGATAGAACCTCCTTGTGTTGGAGAAAATGTGGCCAAATAGCAACGATCACACACATATGGTGGGAATGCCCAATAATAATGGAGTACTGGAAGGAAGTGTTAAATAACATAAAAGAAATAACTGGAGAAGAAATAGAACAAAATATTTGGACTTGCCTCTTCCATATCTACAATAAACCTAAGAAACAATATAGAAAATCAATAATACCTAACCTCCTGAATGCGGCCAAGGCCTTAATTCCCAAGAATTGGCTAAAAAGTGGAAAACCAGACATTAGAAACTGGCTAAAGGAAATAGATTATCACTACAAAATGGAAGGAGGAGAGAAAGGGGATAATAGTAGATGGGAAAGGTGGAAAAACTACAAAGTCTCGGATATTTATTTAGATAGGATAAAAGAAAGAATAGGTGCAGAGCCAAGCGGATAAATAAACAACATAAAGGAACGGACCAGACACAGGGGAGGGGGAGGGGGGGGCGAGGGGGAGGGGGGGAGGGGGGGCGGGGGGAAATAAGAGGGACTGAGAGAGATTAAGATAATAATAGGGTTTATAATTATAGAAGGCGTTTTGTCGTCGGTTGTTAAAATTATTTAAGAATATCCTAGAAGGGAAAAATAATAAAGATGTGACGGAAACAATAAAAAAAAAAATAAAGAATGCAACAAGAAATATAAGGGTGCAATTAGGACGGCTAAGATAGAACATGAAAGACACATAGCGGAGGAGAGCAAAAAAATCCCAAGAAATTCTTTAAGTATGTAAACAGTAAAAAAGGGAGGACAGACCATATTGGCCCCATAAAGAATGAGGAAGGACATCTGGTTACAAAGGATGGGGATATGGCGAAGGTACTGAATCTATTCTTCTCCTCAGTCTTCACGAGTGAATCGGGGGGCTTCAGTAACCAAAACTGCAGTGTTTATCCTCATGACACAACACAGGAAGCACCTCCATGGTTAAAAGAGGACAGAATTAAAATTAGACTTGAGAAATGTAACATTAATAAATCACCGGGACCAGATGGCTTGCATCCGAGGGTACTTAGGGAACTCAGTCAAGTGATTGCCAGACCGTTGTTCCTAATTTTTACAGACAGTCTACTAACTGGAATGGTACCAGCTGAATGGAGAAAAGCCAATGTAGCACCAATATTTAAAAAGGGCCCAAAATACATCCCTGGGAATTACAGACCAGTTAGCCTATCATCAATAGTATGTAAACTCTTGGAGGGGATGATGAGGGACTATATACAAGATTTTAATAATAAGAACGGTATCATTAGCAGTAATCAGCATGGATTCATGAAGAATCGTTCTTGCCAAAACCAATCTACTAACCTTCTATGAGGAGGTGAGTTGCCATCTAGATAAAGGAAGGCCCCTGGACGTGGTGTATATGGATTTTGCAAAAGCATTTGACACAGTTCCCCATAAATGTTTACTGTGCAAAATAAGGTCCGTTGGCATGGACCATAGGGTGAGTACATGGATTGAAAACTGGCTACAAGGGCGAGCTCAGAGGGTGGTGATAAATGAGGAGTACTCGGAATGGTCAGGGGTGGGTAGTGGGGTTCCCCAGGGTTCTGTGCTGGGACCAATCCTATTTAATTTGTTCATAAACGACCTGGAGGATGGGATAAACAGTTCAATCCCTGTATATGCAGACGATACTAAGCTAAGCAGGGCAATAACTACTCCGCAGGATGTGGAAACCTTGCAAAAAGATATGAACAAATTAATGGGGTGGGCAACTACATGGCAAATGAGGTTCAATGTAGAAAAATGTAAAATAATGATTTTGGGAGGCAAAAATATGAATGCAATCTATACACTGGGGGAGAACCTCTGGGTGAATCTAGGATGGAAAAGGACCTGGGGGTCCTAGTAGATGATAGGCTCAGCAATGGCATGCAATGCCAAGCTGCTGCTAACAAAGCAAACAGAATATTGGCATGCATTAAAAAGGGCATCAACTCCAGAGAAAAAAACGATAATTCTCCCACTCTACAAGACTCTGGTCCAACCGCACCTGGAGTATGCTGTCCAGTTCTGGGCACCAGTCCTCAGGAAGGATGTACTGGAAATGGAGCGAGTACAAAGAAGGGCAACAAAGCTAACAAAGGGTCTGGAGGATCTTAGTTATGAGGAAAGGTTGCGAGCACTGAACTTATTCTCTCTGGAGAAGAGACGCTTGAGAGGGGATATGATTTCGATATACAAATACCGTACTGGTGACCCT
Source organism: Aquarana catesbeiana (assembly GCF_042186555.1). Taxonomy (NCBI): domain Eukaryota; kingdom Metazoa; phylum Chordata; class Amphibia; order Anura; family Ranidae; genus Aquarana; species Aquarana catesbeiana. The sequence goes on along the minus strand of NC_133331.1, from coordinate 214,317,173 downwards.
ACAATAGAAATAAAACTTTTTCGCAGAAGAGAGTTTAACAAGACTCGTGGCCACTCATTAAAATTAGAAGAAAAGAGGTTTAACCTTAAACTACGTAGAGGGTTCTTTACTGTAAGAGCGGCAAGGATGTGGAATTCCCTTCCACAGGCGGTGATCTCAGCGGGGAGCATCGATAGCTTCAAGAAACTATTAGAGCACCTGAATGACCACAACATACAGGGATATATAATGTAATACTGACACATAATCACACACATAGGTTGGACTTGATGGACTTGTGTCTTTTTTCAACCTCATCTACTATGTAACTATGTAACTATATGACTTGTAGCAGGTTTCTAGTTGTGGCGTCTATACCTAAATCTAGTATATACGATTTGGTAGTATTTACTTTATAATAAGATACATTGCTGAATCTTTGGAGGATATTTTGTACCTCTGCCAGGGAAGGAGCTGGCTTGGTAAACATGAGGATTATGTCGTCCATGTAAAGATTAATTTTGTGAGATGTTTGGCCTTTTGTGAATCCAGAGATCACGGGGTTTTGTCTAAAATGTTCAGCCAGGGGTTCCATCAAAAAATCAAAAATAAGGGGAGACAATGGGCAGCCTTGCCTGGTGCTATTCATTATGTGGAACATCTGAGATAGCATACCTGCTGAAAAGACTTGTACTGAAGGGGTAGAGTATAATGCTAGTACAGGCGGTCCCTTAGTTACAAACATCCGACTTACAAATGACTCCTACTTACAAACGTAAGAAGACAACAGGAAGTGAGAGGAAATCTACACCTATGAAGGGAAATTCACTCCTCTAAGAGTTATTATGGGAAAAAAGGTACCTCCACTGATGCTTTATCACCAAGGCTTGTTTCCACAACAACCCAAAATTTTCTAAAACCATTTGTCATTGGGACAGAAAGTGAGGTGAAATCTTCTGAACAGGGGCACAGACTGCAAAACAAACATTACAGGGGTGTTAACCCTTCCCTATGCTATCCAAAAAGCTTAAAAATAGTTTTTTTGGCTGAGGCTACACTTAAAAAATTTACCTATTCCAACTTACAAACAGATTCAACTTAAGAACAAACCTACAGACCCTATTGTCATGGAACGTCCCACACTCCGCTTGAGTGCTTCCGTCATATACCACTTCCTCCCAGTCTGTATACAAATATCAGATATTCCAACCGCTCTGAGCACAAAACAAGGCGACACTTGCTTAGATGCTAACATGGACTATTTTTTTATTTAGAATCAAAATTACAAGACTTTATATGCCGTTGGAACCTCCTGTAACAATACAACTGTAACCTAGTTAACATGAGCTAGTTTACTAAATCATTTACCCAGACTAGGTGACTACGTCTCCTAGCTCATTGACTATTCAACACACATTACCATAAACATCAACACAGGGTTAATTAGAACAAACAACAATGAGTTGAATACCCTTAGAACCTGTGGTAAGCCAGACTAAATTCATTTACATTAAACACATTATAGCTGACATCAGACAGGTGAGTGGAGTTGATGGCATTAGCATCTTCTCACAGTATGAGTCCCAACAGTATGACTCAGTCACTATTGCTACTATGGCAAATACAGGGTCCCCAGAGTCTGTGTGTCCTGGGGGACAAGGACCCGAAGCCAAAGTAACAGCACCTCAAGGGTACCCCAAATGCCAGTGCCCATAATCTGTAGGCAAGAGGCTCCCATTCAGTCCCCTCCAAAAGCCTCTATCCCGGGTGAGTCTGTCACACCTATCTTGTTTGTAACCCAGGGACCGCCTGTATGGCTTTGAAGATGAATCCATTAAATCCAAATTGAACTTCCTGGAGGTAGGACCAATGAACTCTGCCGAATGCCTTCTCTGCATCTAAAGATAGAAGCAGAGAAGGTGTTCCGCAGGACTCAGCGTAGTGTATGATGTCTATCACACTTCTCGTGGCATCGGATGGTTGTCGTCCCTTGCTGAACCCAGACTGGTCTATATGTATTAATGTAGGCATTATATTGAGTAGTCATGTTGCGATTGTTTTCGCATAGGTTTTTAAATCTAAGTTCAAGAGGGATATGGGACAAAAATTTGGGGGGGCTGTCGTCTCCTTCCCTGGCTTTGGTATAATTATAATATTTGGTATATTATAATCAATGCTTGCAATGATTCACTAGGTAACAATGAAGAGAAGGCAGTGTCATTAAAAAATGCACTTAGGTGCAGTGCTAGGTGATGGGAATATTGCTTATAGTATTCCCCTGGGAGCCCATCTGGGCCTGGTGCTTTTCCTGCAGGGAGAGTTTGGATAGTTGTTTGGATTTCTTGTTCAGTGAAGGGTTTGTTAAGAAGGGTCAGCTGTTCATCTGCTAGTGTTGGGAGCTTGATTTGGTTAAGAAATTAATTTGTGTCTTTTGTAGTGGGTTGATAAGTATCTAAGTCTTGCTTTATATTATAAAGATCTCTATAGAAAGTGCTAAATGTGTCAGTTATCACCTGCGGGTTTATTAATTTTTCCTTTGTGTGAGGGTGGTATATGTACGCTATTTTGTTATTTATGCTTCTGCCTTTAATTTGACGAGCTAGGGCTTTACCCACTTTGTTTGAGGTAGAGTATGTTGTTGCTTTTAACCTTCTCTGTGTATTTTCAAATGAATGTAGAAGAAGCATTCTGAGTTCTTGTCTTAGGGACATTATTTGTGGTAAGTGTGGTATTTGTGGGTTGGATTTATTTTGTTTTTCTAGGTTAGCTATTTGGGATGTGAGGGAGTCTAGATGCTGCTCCCTTTTTTATACCGACCCTGTATTGTGTTTAAAATATTCAAGTAATTGAGCAGAAATCTCTGATGTGTAGGATGTATGTTGTAGGATATAGGCATTTGCTCTCCATAGGTAAGTATTTTGCTTCTGTAGGTAGTCTACTACAGAAATAGTGATAGGAGCATGGTCTGACCAAGTTGTGGTATGGATTTCAGATGCGCTTATCTTTTGGAGTAGCCATTTATCTGTAAGAAAGAGGTCAAAACTCGAATAGAATTTATGCAGAGGAGAGAAATAAGTGTAGTTTCTTTCTGATCCATGTTGGCAGCGCCAGACATCAAAGAGATCTTGGGTTAGAAGTACGTTTTTCAAGGGGGATTCTCTGTTTCTCTGCGGAGGTGGAATCTAGTTGAGCATCTGGAACCATATTAGTCTCCACATATAATTAAGTGGCCTTTTTCAATAGGCTTGATGATGCACATGAGAAGAATCACATTTTATGGGTGTTGGGAGCATACACGTTCATGAGTGTGTACTCAGTCTTATTGATAGTGCAAACCAAGACAATATATTGACAGTTGGGGTCCAAGGTTAGTTGAGTAAGTTGAAAATTGATAGTGTGTTTCACTGCTATAAGAATGCCTCTTTTTTTTTTTTTACCTGAAAGAAGCTGTGTAAATGTGGGGAAAAAGCTTGTTCGAGCATGTAGGCGTTTTAGAAGATGAAAAATTGAGTCTCTTGTACATACAGTATGTCGCAGTCTAGCTTTTGTGCTGTTTTCCAAAGAGAGTGTCTCCTGGCCGGGTGGTTAATCCCGTTGGCATTGATTGACAATATTTTAAAAGGCATTTGTGTTGGGGTGTAGAAGTGCTGGGTAATAGGAAACACTAATGCTCCGTACACACGGTCGGATTTTCCGATGGAAAATGTCCGATCGGAGCGTGTTGTCCGAAATTCCGACCGTGTGTGGGCTCCATCGGACATTTTCCATCGGATTTTCCGACACACAAAGTTGGAGAGCAGGAGATAAAATCTTCCAACAACAAAATCCGTTGTCGGAAATTCCGATCGTGTGTACACAAATCCGACGGACAAAGTGCCAGGCATGCTCAGAATAAATAAAGAGATGAAAGCTATTGGCCACTGCCCCATTTATAGTCCCGACGTACGTGTTTTACGTCACCGCGTTCAGAACGATCGGATTTTCCGACAACTTTGTGTGACCATGTGTATGCAAGACAAGTTTGAGCCAACATCCGTCGGAAAAAATCCTAGGATTTTGTTGTCGGAATGTCCGAACAAAGTCCGACCGTGTGTACGGGGCATTACAGTCAGCCGCACAAGTAGGGAGGATCTTGTTGCTGTGGACTGAGTATGTTGTTCAATGTAATTGCTGGTTAGTCCTGCTATCCTGTGAGGTTACTTTATGACTTTGAAGCTAGAGCTGTGAAATAACAGAAGTGAAAAGAGTTCAAATAACTGAGATTTAGAACTTGTAGAATGCAGTGCTGTGGGTGGAATTAAACTGGGTAAAGAGGTAGTTGGAGCAGGAACGAATTGCTCTCACTAAACCACAGTGGGGGGAAACAAGAGTCAGTTGCCGAGTGTGGTTATAAAATGAAAAGCTTATAGCTGGGAAGAGATATAATTTGGTTGCTTGGAGGGCCCATTTAAAGCTTGCTCTGTTTGTATGTTAGTTGTAATTTCTCTCTTGGGCGCAGTGAGATAAATGAGGGCCTCTTTGCTCCAGAGGTGAAGTGGTTTCTGGTGGGGGTCAGAGATGATTCCCCATGTATGCAGTAGTTGCATAGCACTTTTGAGATTATTGATCACATGAGATGCTCCATTTCTTGAGCAGCTGGATATCACCATTTGAATTGAATTTTATGATTATGGAGGCCTTTGGAAATTGGATTGTGTTGCCTCCTCAACTGTAGGGTGAATTTTAAAGAGGTCTGAAAAAAAGCTGTACGTGACCATATGGAGCTGGTAATGGAGATTTGGCCCTTGCTGTCATGAGGAGTCTTGCTGTGATATGAAAGAAGTGCACCCTCATTAGTACATCTCTGGGGATGAGGGCTGCTAAGTGTGATGGTTTTGCAATCCTGTGAATTTGATCTATGATTAGATCTCTAGGGGATGCATCAGGCAGTATTGCATGCAGGAGCTCTTTAGCATACTTGGTCAGGTCTGCCGGTAGTATAGTTTCAGGAATACTGCATAGCTTAACGTTATTCCTGTGGGACCTGTCTTCTAAATCGGCCAATTTGGCCCTCATCCAGAATTGTTCCTCTCTTACTCCATCTTATGTGTCTATTAAATCATTGACAGTTGTGGTGCATCCATCCATGCTGTTTTCAACATGTGACACATAAAGGACATGTATGTTGGTAAAAATTTTAGTAAAGTGATTCTAGGTCAGTCATTAATGACGTTTGAAGTGATAGCAGCATATCTTTAAAGGTGGTATCTATCACCGGTTGCCCTGTGGTTGAGAATTATGCCATGGACGAGTGCAGAGCCTGGTTGGATTGGAGGGGATAGAAAACCTGGACCTCAATTTGTGTATGGAGCGGCGTTGCATCCAGCCGCATGCAGGCTTTTGCTGGGCTGCCTGTGTGTGGGTTTTCATCCTTCCTGTGTTTAGGGGATAAAGGGAGCAATTGTGATTTCACTTCTCCTGGGATCTCGTCAGGGAGATCCGTGTATCCCTCGTGGGACGTGGGTGGGCCGGCGCCATTTTGAGGATGACTGACTTTAGGCCAGGGACATGCAGTCAGGGGAGGCAGGCCCATGAACATTGAAAAAAAAAATCGAGCTTCAAGGGTCATATCTCGGCGACCTGGGGTCATAGAGACCGCAAATTTGAGGGGTATGTAGCCTAGGTCTCACCCCACCACCGGGGCTCCTACAACCTATAGTTCCAGAGATATGGGGCTCCTTGCGCAGCCTGTCAGAAACTAAATACAGAACGGCCACTTCAAATACAGGCTGACACAGTCTGTTTCAAGCAGACTGAGAGGATGAGATCATAGTGCCTCTTATTTCTTATCAGAGGCACTGAACTCAATAAACAGCTTAGAGTCTTGGACCAATGGTAAAGTGCCATTGGTCCCAGCTGTCCAAAAAAATGCTGCAGTGGAGGCACGCCTCTCACTACAGTGTGATAGAAGGGGCATGTGTCTAAAAGACAAATGCTCCCTTCCAGCCTTCTTAACTACAAGGAAAAAACATGGGTTTATGGGTATAAGATTTACCCACAATCCCATGTTTCTCTCACATAGTTAAGAGGTAGAATGAGAATCTGCTGCCTGCTGAAAAAGGTACTGTTATATTCACACTAAATCATATATTTATATGCTATATGTTATAATATAATCATTTATTATTTATCTATTTACTGTGAAATTACTGATTGGAAGTTATATCTTCAAACTTCAGCAATTTGTTAATCCACCTGCTTGACTACAGATTTTGAAAATATAGTAAATTACCTTAAAAACAATATATAATTATTTGTATATTACTTATGGTAATTAACCCCTTGCCACCCAGGCCAATTTTGACACTTCTCTCCTACATGTAAAAATCATAATTTTTTTGCTAGAAAATTACTCAGAACCCCCAAACAGTATATATATTGTCTTAGCAGACACCCTATGGAAATAAATGGTCGTTGTTTGAACTTTTTATTTCACACGGTATTTGTGCAGCAATTTTTTTAAACACATAGTTATTTTTTGGAAAGAAAAAAGTTTCATGAATAAGAAAAAAACAACACTAACGTTAGCCGATTTTTTTGTATAATGTGAAAAATGATGTTACGCCGAGTAAATAGATACCTAACATGTCACACTTTAAAATTGCGCACACTTGTGGAATGGCGCCAAACTTCAGTACTTATAAATCTCCATAGGAGATGCTTTAATTTTTTTTACAGGTTACATGTTTAGAGTTACAGAGGAGTGCTAGAATTATTGCTCTTGCTCTAATCATCGTGGCGTATGTAACCTGTGTGTATGCGGCTCTGATACTAGCCAGTGCCTCACCAGCCACTGACCTCACAGCACGTCCCTGCCTTAGGCTGAGGCTTGAGGAAGAACACCGTCAGTTTTTTCAGGCGGAATTCGTCGTTCAGCTTGTGGGACATGGCTGGCTGGAATGTCCGGGTGTTCAGGAGCCTGGATGGCTGGGTGTTGAACGTGGATGCGGGCCTCTGTTGCTCCGGTGCTTTCCCCTGGCTGACGAGCTATGAGATTAACCGACCTTTACAGACACTGGCAGGCCACGCCCCCCACCATCTGAAATTCTTAACATACGCAGGTGGGATTATACCAGCACACATGTAGAAAAATTACTGCATCTCATTGACTAGTAAGGGTTTCTTGTCCTCTGTTTATCCAAAGCTAGGAAAGTCTTCAAATATTCAGCGATATTTTTTGTTCCCCTCATGTCCAATGAGTAACAAAATGTCAGGATCTGAACTGTCCATAATCCTTGTTTGTGCAACTTTTGCTAGAGGTCAACGTGGAGATATTTTGACATTGGGGCAGTTTTTAGCGGAAGGAAAATAAAGAACAGAGAAAAAGTCCTGCGCCTGAATCATATCTTATGACAGTTTCTTTAGGAGTTTGAAAACATGCAACAGATTCAAATGATTTTTATGAAACCTGTGCTCAGATCAATGATAACCGCTGCACAGGTGAGGCTAAACATAAAGCTAACAAATCAAAAGGAAAAAAACAGGTGAGCTTGTCCCTGTTAAATAAATAAAGTGACTGTTCCTTTAAAAACTCATGCTACTCTCAAAGTATAACACATATACATATTATCTCAGCATATATGTAAATAGAGAGGGGCGAACAGTTTGTTTGGCCCAAATTCACCTGTTCACTCATTCAGAGATCATCCGAAATTGCGGATAACTCGGCTAGATGTTCGCCCGCTGTGCACCCCATAATGCACTGCACGCTTCACAGTACATTCTAGAGCCCTAATTGGATGAAGCGGTCAGGTGCAAGGCTTTGCCAATTAGGACTGTCAGAGCCATGTTTGAACAAAGTGATGATTACTTTCTCCAATCACGGCTTAGTGCTCATAGTCCCACCCACAGTAACTTCCCATAGAAATCTCTTATATTATGTTGGAGTGGAGATAGAGCAGGGCTAATTTTGCTAATAGCAGTTAGTGTGTTCACTCTGAGTGTAGAGTGTTAGTTTACTGTTAGTATAGTATGTCCGTGTAGTGTGTTAGTGTAGTGCAGTGTTTAACACAGCTTTTCATAACATTTGACTCTGAGTTTAGAGTGTTTAGTATTAAACTAACACAAACACTGTTTTAATGTGTTTTTTTTGTCCCCTGCCTGCCCCCCTTTTTTTAATTGTCAGCCGAAGTTTTTCTGACTGAGACGCTGGTGTCAGTCCTCAATTTAAAGTGCACCAAACACCACTTTTTATTAAATAAAGTGCAGCCAATTATACATTTCCCAGTATCTATAAAATGCGGGTAATAAGCCCCCCATATAAAGCGTAGGGAAGAGGGGGGATGGGAAGCACACAAGTTACCACATGTACACGGTCAAATACATTAGATGACCAGTGTTAAAACCTTCACCCGTTAGATATTGTTGCCATAACCATAAGCATATAGAAAGGGGGGGAGAGGGGAAGGGATTTAGCCCTATAGAGGTGAGCTAAAAAAGGGGTTACTTTTGGCAACAAATATCAATCATGGAGGTTATGCAAAAATAACAACTTTATTCAGATATCAATTAGAAAAGATATTTTTTAGAAATTAATTGGTAAAAGTGCAATACAATAAAATGAATTGGTTTCAAGCAAAACTGAAACAAATCGCATAGACAATTTAAACATACAGGTCAAACATAAAACACACAAGTGCAACTGACCAAGTCTGGGCATGTTGTTTTAGTCCTCTGCTAGCATATACCAATATACAATTAAATTGGATGGTATGGGGTCATAATGTGTTCCCAATCTAGTCAACTATTAAATGGTCAGCAATGGGCTAAAACAACTGTGGAGTAAGGAGAGGAGGAGAAAGTAAAGGTGTGCTGGTCATTGAGAAAGATGAAAAAATAAATAATTAAATAAACAATGTTAAATTCATCATATGGTCATTATTAATGATTAGAGCTAGTAATTGACTGAGACAAGTAGTGCGGTCTTCCTTTGGATAGGGCTGAGGAAAAAGTATTCGAGCAGACAAGGGGGGCACACCGATAGAGTCATGGAGTAATCCCTTCCAAGATTAAATTTGTCTGTGGCTAACAATGAGTGTGTTCAGGTGTTTATCCACAAGTCCAATCCTTTCCAGCTTTATGCCCAAGGTATACAGAGGGTTCGCTGAGCACAGTGACGGTCCGTGCACCGGTATTTAACTCAGATGACCACATGTGTAATAATCACTCAATGGCATATATTTGAAGCAAATGGCATAAGGGGAGACGACGAATGACATGGATTATCAGCTTTAATAGCAGCAATGATTAGCCTTAACCGATCGGCCCTAAGCCAGTTAGACTTTTCTAATTGGCCACAGACAAATTTAAGCTTGGAGGGGATTACTCCATGACTCTATCGGTGTGCCCCCCTTGTTTGCTCTAACCTTTTTTCCTCAGCCCTATCCAAAGGAAGAACACACTACTTGACTCAGACAATTGCTAGCTGTAATCATTAATAATGACCATATGATGAATTTAACATTGTTTATTTAATTATTTATTTTTTCATCTTTCTCAATGACCAGCACGCGTTCACTTTCTCCTCCTCTCCTTACTCCACAGTTGTTTTAGCCCATTGCTGACCATTTAATAATTGACAAGATTGGGAACACATTATGACCCCATACCATCCAATTTGATTGTATATTTGTATATGCTAGCAGAGGACTAAAACAACACGCCCGGACTTGGCCAGTTACACTTGTGTGTTTTATGTTTGCCCTGTATGTTTACATTGTCTGTGGGATTTGTTTCAGTCTTGCTTGAAACCAATTCATTTTATTGTATTGCACTTTTACCAATTAATTTCTAAAAATAACTTTTCCAATTGATATCTGAATAAAGTTATTTTTGCATAACCTCCATGATTGATATTTGTTGCCAAAAGTAACCCCTTTTTTAGCTTGCCTCTATAGGGCTAAATCCCTTTCCCTCTCCCCCCCTTTCTTTATCAATAAGCCCCCCCCATCATGTCTGGGAGGCCAACAAGGAGAGGCAGACGTTCACATGCCACTATGAGGGGGCTAGCAGTGTCTGTGTCCACAGGCAAAGGTAGACATGGTCCTTCCTCAGGCAGGGCACCTTTGTCTCTGTTTAGTGATGTTTCCCATGCTATCTAGTCACAGCATGTAGAGGAGGTGGTGGACTGGCTTATTAAACCATCCTCATCCTCCTCATCCTATGACCCAAACTGGCACTAGTATGCAGTCCACCGCAGCTGCCAGAGAGGCTTATTCTTCCTCCTTGTCCACAGATACTCCTGCTATAGTCCCAGCATTATGAATGGAAGAGTCAGCTGAATTATTTTAACACCGCTTCAGCCACTTGCTTCTTGAGGATGCACAGACATTACTTGATTCTGATGTTGGTTCTGAGGTAGAGGAAGGGACTAACATGAGCCTTCAGAGAGGGGAGAACAGCGCATTGCTAAGTTGGTGCCAGTGATGATGAAGATAGAGGGGATGAGGTGATGAGGATGATGAGGTCACTGACATGACTTGGGTGCTGAATAGAGCAGAGGAGGAAAGTGAGGGGGAGAAACCCCAAAGAAATAGGATGTCCTCCAGAGGCAGGCATCATGCAAGAGTAGAGAGCAGTCACCCTATTCCATCAGATTGTGCAGCTGTTCTCTCCCGGCCCACTTTCCACAGCTCAGTGGGCATTTTTTAGCCCATGTGCAGCTGATCACACTGTTGCAATTTGCAATCTCTGTCGCAAACAGATCAGGCTTGGCAAAAACATCAGCCATTTGGGTACCACATGCTTGACAAGGCATTTAACCTCCCACCACTCAGCCCCTTGGCAAGAGAACCTGAAAGCCACACACAAGGGACACAATTATTCCCAACTTTCATGCCCTCACTCCTCACGTCTAACCCTGCTATAGTCCATGATACACTCCCTGCCACCTACATGCCCAGCGTCTAAATTTCAGCTTATCCAAACTGCTGGATTTACAACTCTTGCCTTTCCATCTGATAGAATCTGCCCCTTCCATGAATTTGAAGAATGTGCTGTACCACAATGGCAGGTTCGCAGACGCTATTTCTTTGCACGTAAGGCCATTCTAGCTCTCTACCATCACGTGGAAGGCAATGTTTTCATTGAGCAAGGCAGACAGCCACAAGGTCCACATTACTGCTAACTCTGTGGTCTAGCAAGCATGTTCAGGGATGATATATTTCATTCACAGCATACTGGGTAACTCTGTTTGAAATTAGGAAGGATGCAGGACAGGGCTGAGTGTTGGAGCTTGTTTTACCTCCACGTCTCCATACAGCTGGTGGTGATGATGCAAGATCTGTCAGCTTCTCCGCCTCCACCCCAGTCTGACGACGAAACGCGCGTAGGGCGGGCTACGGACGCCTTGCAGCACCTCTAACAAAGGGAATTCGATATCTTTTTCTTATGCTCATTTTTTCATTTGAAATGTGAGTACATATATTTATTAAGCTTTAATAAAAGTTCTCTTATGGTTTTACGCGATGGGTGCCCCTTCTTTCCTTTACATGTAAATATCACACCATAACATGCAAGTAAAGTTTGGGGGACATCCTTGATTGCTACACAGTGGCAGACACTGTGACCACCTATACCCCTGCAGGGGAAAGAAAAATCTGGTGAGTGCAAGCATTGTCAGAGCATGCAGAAGGCACTAATTAAAGAACCAGCACCTGGATAAGAAGGTTTCCTACAGATATTTGATCCTCAAAGATTGAACACCTCAAAACACTCCAAAAAGAACTTTTTTCTCACAAACGGAACTTTTCCTATCCAATTAATACTGGTTACAGCACATCAGTCACTATTTATGATGGATAATTTGCACAATTTTGTATGAATTTGTATGATTTAGCACTGGTCACTTTATTGATTTAGCACAATGCACTTCTGTTGATTAATTGAAGCACCTTATGTTGCTATTTCACTTTTATTAGTAAGAATCCAGCACCAGTCACAGATTAATATAAAAACACTCAATTTTTTGGCACACACAGGTTTATAAACAATCATCTTTAAAAGGAATATTTTAGGAATTATGGATACTAGATAACACATAGAGTTACTGTTCACTACAAAGAAAAAATCTGTTTTATCTCCATAAGGGCAGCGCCATACTACTCCTGCTTTTTTTTTTCTAATACATTCCACCTAGGTGGTATTGTATCTGTAGAGATACACTCATAACAAAATACCTAATTCATTGTGCGGATTTATCTTATACATCTTGCACAATTTTGTATGAATTTGTATGATTTAGCACTGGTCACTTTATTGATTTTGCATAATGCACTTTTGTTGATTAATTGAAGCACCTTATGTTGCTATTTTACTTTTATTAGCAAGAATCCAGCACCAGTGACAGATTTGAATATAAAAATACTCAATTTTTTTGGCACACACAGGTTTATAATAACCATCTTTAAAAGCAATACTTTAGGAAATATGGATACTAGGTAACACATAGAGTTTTTGTTCACTACAAAGAAAAAATCTGTTTTATCTCCATAAGGGCAGCGCCATACTACTCCTGCTTTTTTTACCATCTCCACCTCCTCCACCTTCTCCTCCCTGCCCTCCTCTGCTGGATTGTCCTATGAACAACCAGTACCCCCTAAGTGTTCAAGGGGCCATTCAATGAGTCAAGCTAAAAGATGCCATGCAGTCCTTCATATTGTCTGTCTAGGGGACAAGAGCCACATTGGAGCAGAGATTCTTTCAGCTTTACAGGGGCAGACCCAGACCTGGTTCACAACACAAAAGTTTGAGCCAGAAATGGTGGTGTGCAATAATGGCACTAACCACCTGTCTGCTCTTCGACAGAGGAAGTTGACAGATATGCCATCCCTGGCACATGTCTTCAGTTTGGTGGTGCAACATATCTTAAACAGGTATTCAGGTGTTCTAAAGCAGGTCAGAAGAGTCTGTAGCCATTTCAGGAGGTCATACACAGCCAGTGTTCCTTTGGCTGAAATTCAGTGGGAATTCCATCTGCCCATAAACCGCCTGATTTGTGATATGTCCACCAGGTGGAACTCAACTTTGGCAATGCTGCAGTGGCTGCACATGCAGCAGAGGGCTGTCAATGAGTAATTCTGTGAGTATTGCACAAAGACAGGTCCAAGGCACCACAACTTTTTTCCCACGCCAATTGCAGCTAATAAAGGATGCATGCACTGTACTGTCACCATTTGAGGAGGCGACAAGGATAATGAGCCATGACAATGCATGCATCAGTGTCACATTCCTGGTAGGAGACTAAAATGATGAGGCCAGCCTATCCTGTATCTCCAGCCCAGGCCCCACTGAGGGTGGAACAGATAGTGCCGAGGGACAGGAGGAACACGATTGCCTGTAGGTGTTGATTGCAGAGCTTGTGGCAGGAGTTGTAGACCCAATGATTCAGGCAGAACATCAGGTCAGGAACTGCAATGATGCTGGGTAGATCAGCTGAGGTTAAAAGGGCACTCCACCAGGCTTGCATGTTCAGTATATGTGGCTTGCCGGAGTTCCCTGCAGTCTGGAGACAGGAGCACACTGTGTCACTGGAGCTGGGATGAGGGGCACCCAGCACATGTACTCAGAGGTAACGTGGAGCCAAACAGGAGACAGAAGCTTGGTCAGCTGGATAGCTGGAGTCAGCAGTGAGCAGGCAGCAGGGTACCAGGGCATCAGACAGGAGCAAGGTCAGGAGTAAGATGAAGTCAGGAACTGATAATCAAGAGCATAAACAGACTTCAAGGTCAGGTCAGTGGTAAGCCAGGTCAGCAATGGATATCAAGCAAGATTCATGCAGGGCACAAGGAAACAGCTGTAGACCAGTCAGCACTGAGCAGGAGTCAGAGTGCCCTTTAAATAGGCCCTCTGGTGCCAATGGGGACTGTGGACATGCTCCCATTTGCCTGTACACTATTCTATTTGTCATAGTATGCATGTGCCTGACGTGTCACAGCAGTTCTCTTGCAATCAGTGACACAATCCCTTTTGGAGGGAGTATGCTCCCTCTTGGAGCATACTCTATGTAACATTACAGACAGGGCAATCGAGGTAGAGCAGCGGAAGGAAGAGGAGGACTTCCTTTCCTCTCAAGGCCCACTTTTTACAGACACAATTCTTGAAATGCCACCAAACACACAAGAGGAGAGGAAGAAGGAGGATTATGGCAGTTTTGGAGGCATTGAAGAAGATGAAGACATATGTCAAACCTTAAGAGATGGTTTTCAGTACCCAGAAACCTTGGGAGTAGTACGTGGCTGGGAGGCAGTTCCACATACTGTAATCCTCGGTGACCCCGAGTACTCTACTCGGCTCCCTTATTTTTCAAAGTCTTCAAATGGACTCAAGAATTCTTGGCATCAAGGATAGGGATGATTATTGTCTGGCAACCCTCCTTGAACAAGGGGAAAGTCTCGGAACTCATCCTGACCTCGCAGAGGGAGCAGACAATGGAATATCTTTTTTTTTTCTAAATAGATTTTTATTGAAAATTTTTTTAATGGTACAGAAATAGAGAAACAAATGCATTGAAATTTGTTGTAGGTTACAGACAATTTTTGAACAGTGTTACAACTTGTATAGTAGTAAATAACAAGAAAACAAAGATGAAGACGTACAGCCAGCACGGGACAATATGTAGTAATACTAACAGGCATTAATACCATCGTATAATTGCAAGGAACTTAGAAAACCATTTGACCCATATTGTGATCCATGGGGTTTTGAGCTACGACTTCACCCGGACACCCCATGAGGGTGCTAACTGTGTCCGAGCAAGGTCGCCCCTACCCCCTGTTATTTAATCTCCCGTCCAGATACTCAGGGTACTAAACCAAAGATCGAATCAAATAAAAGAAGTGAATAAGGAGTGAATACTTTGACTATGTTTGATGAATTAACCCAGTTAGTCCATGGTTGCCACATGGAGAGCATGTGCTTTTTGTCATGGCGTAATGCTAAAGTTGTTTCGTAGCTGAAGTGGACGTGGGTGGTTTGAACTATGTCTTGCAACATGGGGGGTTCTGGGTTTTTCCACTTCCCAGTAATACTGAGCCTTGCTGCAAGGAGTATATTGCCCCATACACACGGTCGGACTTTGTTCGGACATTCCGACAACAAAATCCTAGGATTTTTTCCAACGGATGTTGGCTCAAACTTGTTTTGCCTACACACGGTCGCACAAAGTTGTCGGAATTTCCGATCGACAACCACGCGGTCACGTACACCACGTACGACGAGACTAGAAAAGGCCGATTCAGAACCAAGCGCGGCACCCTTTGGGCTCCTTTTGCTAATCTCGTGTTAGTAAAAGTTTGGTGAGAGACGATTCGCGCTTTTTCAGACTCGTGGCTTTCAGATTGTTTTCTGCCATTCAGTTTGTGCTTGTGGGTTTGTATCTGCTCTTCAGTGCGTGCAAGCAAGTTCTGCGTGACTTTAAGTAGTCATTGTATTCTTGTTCGTTCGTTACTGGTTTTCAGGTCGCTCTTCACAGGCCTTGCTGTTCTTCAGTGCGTTCTGTTACTTCGTTCTGAGCAGCCGACCGTTTTCTAGCCATGTTTCGTATGCGTACTCCTCGTAGAGTTCGTGCTGTGCGGGGGCTTGGTGTTGGGGTCCTGACCTTGACACAAGTCCAGTCCATGAACAGGGTGGGGAGGAGTTCATGGACCAAGAATTGGTTGCTTCAGCGTGACCAGTTCTGTCATATGCCTTTGCTTCGTGAGATCCGTGAGAATAATCCTGATGATTTCAGGAACTTTCTCAGGATGACGGACCCCGTGTTTCACCGTTTGTTGGCTTCGCTGACCCCCTATATCAGCAGGCAGGATACCTGCATGAGGCAAGCCATCACTCCGGAGCAGAGGTTGGTCGCTACCTTGCGGTATTTGGTCACAGGGAGAAGCCTGCAGGACCTCAAGTTCTCGACAGGCATCTCCCCCCAGGCTCTTCTTTGTGGACATTTACTGCTTGTGTTTGTTTGAGCTGACCCTGACAGAAATGTGTGGAGTGCAGAAAATGTCGTGATTGTGTAACCTTACAAAGCACTGTTGGCTGTTATTTACTAAATGCAAAGACACTTTTCACTACAAGTGCACTTGCAACTGCACTGAAACTGCACTTGTAGTGCAAAGTGGATTTCCCCTTAGGAAATAACCCCCATTTTCTCATCAAACAACAATTACATCACCCCAAAAGTGTTGTAGACAATAATCCACGCATTCTTGATGAACAATCTTTTTAATACCAGCACAATCACATGTGCATTTACCAAAGGTTTTTCTGACAAACCGACATGTTTGTTGTATAACAATTTTTGTGGTGTCATTATCCAAAATCAAAATGTGCATTTTATAGAAAACAGGCCTGTGTAAAACCCACAAGAAAGACACAAATCTTGATCTTACAAAGTTCACATTTGGTAGAACTTGAAGGCAATATCAGACATGAGTATTTAGGAACTGTGTTTGATATTGCGTTCAGATGGGGGGAAATCACCCCAGGAAAAGCCAAATTTGGAAGATGCACACAAATTTCACAATGTCAACATGTGCTACCTGCCATCACGGGGAATCAAGGGACGTGTTCTGGGGGAGAAAGCCCTTCCTCACCGCTACTTTATTATTGAGGAAGGGGTTGCACCCCCAAAACGCGTCCATTGATCTCCCGTGATGGCAGATAGCACATGTTGACACACTGTGTGCATCCTCCAAATTTGGCTTTGGGAAAAATCACAAAAACATTTCGCACATTGTAGCACACAAAAGAAGAAAGTGATTTGGAGGGGTTTTAAACTCGCCCCAAAACATCAATGATGTTTTTATATTTTGGAATAACATCATTGATGTTTTGCTTGATGTTTTCCAATTGTAAATCACACCCCATGATCTCCCCGATCAGGATCTGGGCACTTTCGGATGTGAAAGGATCTTCATCCACAACCTCACGATCACCTAAAAAGAGAGGAACCCCAAAATAAATTAGGTTTCCCAAAAAATGCCGCCATCCATCTCTTATCTGAGCCTGTGGTCGCAGACACTCACCTGTTGTGGTGACTAGTTCCACCACGTCTTCTTCCTCCTGCTTATCTTGTGTTGGGGGGATTTCCCCTTCTTCCAGAGGGGGGGGCTCTGGACTCCTCGGATGAGGGGTGTCCTCCGAGTCTTTTCTCCCCTATGTAAAACAAAAATGGTATACTTAGCACACAGATATTTGATGGCAGAACTATAAAGATGAAACATTGCTTGGAAGTGGGGTACAATTATCTATTTTAGCAGAGTTCCAAGATGTAGCTTTTTTAGTGTCCTTTGTCAAGCTGCAATACTTTACCTGTTTAGTACAAGCTTCACAGATGTAGCCCCCCCTATAGTATACACTGGAGCACCTGTGTGCCCCCCCTAATAAAAATGGTGTTCTGGGGTCCCACACTAGTGCTCCAGTGTCCAGATGTGAAAACAGCTGCTGAGTGTCCTCTCCTTACACAGAATCTAGTTTGCATTTCATTCTAGTAACAAAGCCATCTACACAACCCAATTCTTTGAAGACAAGTATAGGGCGTCAAAATGGTGGCCAAATGCATATGGCCTAAACAATGGTATTTTATTGTCCAAAATAAAAATGTGTGATCCGAACGAATAATGTGCCCATGAACATGAAAGTTGCCATTTTAAACTGTACAACAGTTCCTAAAAGCACATGGAGCAGCACGAACGTAATAAACATAAAGAATATGAACACAGCACAACTACTTACTTTTTTGCAGCACTCTCCGGATCTTTCTGTACTGCTCATGTTCTCATAATTTCAGGTCCAACCACCGCTTCCTGAGCTGATCTTTCGATCGTCGTAATCCGAATTTCCGGTGCAGACTCCTGACCACTTTCGCCATGATCTTGGCCTTTCGGACATTGTGGTTGGGGTAAGGCCCATACTTTCCATCATAGTCGGCCTTCTTCAGGATGTCCACCATCTCCAACATCTCCCCAAAGGACATATTTGAGTCCTTTAATCTCCTTCTGGATCGGGACGTTTCAGGCTCCGGTCTTTCCTCCTCCTCCTCGTTGCTGTAATTAGCACGATCCTGCTGTCTATCCGCCATGTGCTCTTCCTCCACTGCGCCGAACGGAAAGGGGCGGGGAATAGACTAGAAAGAACGTCAGGGGCGGGCGGAGTTATACGCATGCGCAGTGTGTATAAATCCTAACGCGCGCGTCTTACGTACGATCTGTGAGCGGAGGAAGGAGCATCGGAGACGCCGATCGTGCTAACGAAGGTAGGATCTAAACTTGGGCCTATACTGCTTTGAAATGGAAGCCTATATTGTAACAAGATTAGGGGAGTTTGGCCTGACATTAGGGTTTGTCTTGTGTTGTGTCTTGCAGAGAAAATGGATGGGTTCAACGACCACAATTTCCTGCCCCTGTTCATTGACAAGTACAGGGAGCTGCCCTGTCTGTGTCAAGTCAGACACCCCCACTATACAGTAATCACAAACAGAAGAGGCAGGCAGCGCTGGAGAAACTGCTGGAGTTGGTGAAGCCAGTGGTCCCCACGGCAACCATCCCCTATTTAAAAGCAAAAATTGGTGGCCTGAGGAGCACGTATCATAGGGAGCGCAAGAAGGTCACAGATTCCCAGAGGTCCGGTGCTGCAGCAAATGACATTTATGTCCCCAGGCTGTGGTACTATGAGAGACTGCGATTTCTGTCAGACCACACTGAAGTCAGGGAATAACTCTCCACTCTTCCTTCCACTCTTTCTTCCATCCCAGCTGAGGCTTCCGATGTCCAACCTGGGCCTTCCAGCCAGGAAGAAGTGGAGGAGCCCAGCTGGAGTCAGGTATAGCATTCTTCTACAGATTTCTGGGCAATAAATAAATGATGTTTACTAGATGTTATTATTGATCACTAATTGCTGATTTCATAAAGTGTTTTACATATCAATAGACAGTAGTGGGCACCCAAAATTGGGACAAGAATGCAAAATGCTGGGCTCAGAAGGATAGTCTGTTATATTTGTTAACATTCAATTTGCAGCAGTCAGGAGGTGAAAATTGTGTGTGATTGATGTAAAAAATACTAAAACTATGTCCCTTTTTCATACACAGGAAGACCTCAGCCAGGAGGAGGCTGTGGAATGTGGCAGTCAGGAGGAGGCGGGGGTTAGTGTCAGCCAGGAGGAGGCGGGGATTAGTGTCAGCCAGGAGGAGGCGGGGCTAAGTGTCAGCCAAGAGAAGCCTGGGACAAGTCGCAGCCTGACTGAGTCTCACGTTCCTCCCCTCCGCCTGCCACCTAAACGAGCCAGGAAGATGACTCCCAGTCCTGTGCAGGATTCAGCATACAGGCTGATCCAGGAGGCTTCGGCGTCCCTCAGAGCCTTCCTCGGTCCTGAAGAGGCCTTTGCCTGCATGGCTGCCACCAAATTGCAGGGCATGCAGGAGGGCCAACGCAAGATCTCTGAGGACCTGATTTATAAAGTCCTACGTAAGGGGGAGAGTGGGGAACTGACACACAAGACGGATGTCATTGAGATCGACGATCCTCCTCCTCCTCCTCCTGCTGCCACAACTCCACCACCACAGCCAAAGCCTGGAAGGAAGCGTGGAAGGAAGACCTGAGAGTGATTGCCCTTGGTTCAGTCTGGTCTGACAGAAGATGCAGTCTCTCGTATGACCACAGCCTGGGGACATAGATGTCATCTGCTGCTTTCCGGATCTCTGGGACTTCTGGACCAGACTGCCCTCCCTTAGATATGGACTCCTCAGGCCACCAATTTTGCTTTTAAATAATTGATGTCTGCCCTGGGGGTCCAAGGCTTCGCCAATTTCTGCGGTTTCTCCAGCATTGCCTCCCTCTTTGTTTATAGTTATGACCCCTTAATAAAAATTTTTTCGGTAAATTCTACTCTCCTGTGTGTGTTTTCATCCAAAAAGGACAGTTTGTTGGTGACGATTCAGGTACATTTCTAAAAACATAAAATGTGAAATTAACAAGGGACAACAACACCAAACAATCTCCTACAGATTAAATAGAACAACATATTAGTGGTGTTGTGGGAACTTGTCACAAAAAACACACAAACATTTTCGGGAGTACGAATCAAAATCACCAAAAAAAAATTAAAAAAGAGAAACACAAAAAAAGAATCTACATTAAAGTCAAAAAAAAAAAAAAAAAATATGTTGTCAGATGTGAGAAATCAAAATATATTGAGGGAATCCCGATAAATAGTAACGAAAGAAGTTTGTGAGAAGTGTGTGTGAATATGAGCATCAAAACTACTTAATTCTTGTCACATTATAAAGAAGAAGAGAGTGCGCTGTATTAAACCATTTTGAACATTGCAGCGTGACGAAAGTGCTGTATCCATTGCGAACGCTAAGTTTACCAGAACGAGCTGTCCTGTCTCGGAATTTCTTCTGAGCATGCGTGGCACTTTGTGCGTCGGAACAGGCCACACACGGTCGGAATTGACGCGATCGGATTTTGTTGTCGGAAAATTTTATCTCCTGCTGTCCAACTTTGTGTGTCGGAAAATCCGATGGAAAATGTCCGATGGCGCCCACACACGGTCGGAATTTCCAACAACACGCTCCGATCGGACATTGTCCATCGGAAAATCCGACCGTGTGTACGGGGCATATGAGTTATTATATTCCTCATCGGATTAATGAATTGCACTATATCTAGTGATAATAGTGCCAGGGAGGGTTTTTCTGGTATTGTCAATTTTGTGATTACTGTGATTAGGTGAAAAATGGAGCGCCAGTAATGTGTAAGTTTGGGGCATTTCTAGAATGTATGTAACATGTCACCTTTTTCCCCACAGTTCCTACAACAAGTGTTATTTATGGACTTGTCAAATTTAGATAGTCTGTCAGGGGTCAGATACCAACGATAAGTCAGCTTATATGCTAGTTCCCATAAGTTGGAACAAGATGTGGCCTTATATGTGGATTTACATGCTTTCTCCCATTTGTCATTTGTGAATGTTTGACCTAGGTCTCTTTTCCAGGTAAGTATTGGTCATGAGCTGGTGAATGTAGTCTTATGATGGAGTAGGTTATAAAATAAAGATATTCCTTTCTGGTGTGTCACCGGGGACCTAAAATAAATCCATGGTTCCTGAGGTATGGTATATTTCCAAGAATTGAGTGAGGATAGACAGTGACATGTGCGAATCAGAATTTGGGAATTGGTACTCCTTTTGTAGTGAAGGGAATGATTTAATTTTCCCCTTGTCTATCAGGTCTGAGATGTATGTAATACCCATGATTTTCCATCGTGAGTAAGATGTCGCTGTCATTAGGTGATTGAAAGATTTTATAGGGATGTGTACTGTTGAAGGACTAGTTTGAGTTAAAGCTTCCTGTTGGAGTTTGAGCCATGCCTTTATCGTCACCATTATTGTCGGTGAGAGGTGGGGGAGGGGTTTAGCCCCTAATGTAATGGCTAATAACCAAGACGAGAGGTTGTCACCTGGAATTAATGATGATTCTATTTTGCCCCAGATCTTGGGGGGGGGGGGGTAAAAACCATTCTTTAGATTGGATGAGAATGGATGCTGTATAGTAGTCAAAGAAATCTACGTATTCTGTATCTCCTGCTAGTTTGTGTTTAACTAATTGGGAATGTTTACATCTAGGTTTCTTACCCTGCCAAACATATTTAGATAAAATTGTTTGTAATGATTTGAAGAAGCTAAGGGGTATAGGAATGGGTAAGGTACGGAATAAGTAAAGTACTTGTTGGAGGTGGAGCATTTTAAACGCCGCTAAGCATCCCAACCATGAGAGCTCGGCTGGCGCTAGTTTGGTAAGATCGCTCTGTAATTTGGTTCTAAGCGGTAAGTAGTTTAATGCATACAGTGATTTAGTTGAGCTGGAGAGTTGTATACCCAGGTATGTTATACTTTGTGTTTTGAGTCGCTTTGCTAGTAGGCTCGTCCAGGCCAAGATTCAATATATATGATTTAGTTTCATTGATTTTGTAATATGAAATGTCGCTGAACCAAGTGAGCATCTTTTGAACCTCGGGTAAGGATCGTTCAGGGTCAGTAATCATTAATATCACATCATCGGCGAATAGACTGATTTTGTGTTCCATACCGGCTAAAGAAATCCCAGAAATTATGCTGTTGGCTCTAATACGTTCGGCTAGTGGTTCCATAATATGATTGAAGATTAGTGGTGATAATGGGCAACCTTGTCTTGTACCGTTTGATATTCAGAAAGGCACAAATAGAGTATCCCCAGAAAATACTCTGGCTGACGGGTTGGAGTACAGGGCCATTATTGCTTTATGTATTTGTCCTGTGAAACCAAATTTGGTCAGGACTGCTGATATGTAACCCCAATGCCTTTTCAGCATCTAGGGAAAGGAGGAGGGAGGGCATTTTGTTAGATTCGATATGGTGGATTATTTTAATCATGCGTCTGGTGGCGTCCGAGGCTTGGCGACCTAAAACCAGATTGGTCTTGGTAAATAAGGGAGGGGAGTATGTCTTCAATTCTGTTGGCTAAGATTTTTCCATATATTTTTACGTCCAAATTAGGTAGTGAGATTGGGCGGAAATTTTTTGGGGATGTAGGTTCTTTACCGGGTTTGGGTAAAGTTACTACCATGGAGCTAAGCATTTCAGTAGGGAATGTGGCGGAATTAGCAGCTGAATTAAAAATGTTGCAAAGAGTAGGAGCTAGAATATGTTGGAATTGCTTATAGTATTCTCCAGTTCCATCAGGTCCTGGGGACTTGGAATTAGGGAGTTTATTAATTACTTTCAAGATTTCTACAATCGTGAAGGGTTTCATTCAGCGAGGAGAGCTGTTGTGGGGTTAAGGACGGGAGGCTAGTATCCTCAAGAAATGTCCGGATTGCCTCGGGGGAGGGTTGATTGGTAGTTGGGTCTTTCTGAAGATTATATAGGTCTTCATAGTATGAGCTAAAGGTGTTTGCTATTGAGTGTGGTTTAAGGAGTTTTTCGTTAGAGTGGGGATGATGTAGGAATGGGATTTTTGTTTTATTCCTATGCCCTTTGATTTGCAGGGACAATGTCCTACCTGCCTTGTTTCCAGTAGTGTATGAATTAGCCTTGAGGATTTTATATGATTTTTCATATTTCTCAAGGAGGAGGGACCTCAACTCATGACGGAGGTTGAATATTTTGGAATTAAGGATAGGAGATGGGTTTGTTTTGTTTAGGGATTCAGTCTTGGAAATTTCAGCTGTCAGTTCGTCTAATTTCTGAGTCCTTTTTTTCTTAGCCCTAGCACCCATTTGGAGGAACACACCTCTTATTACCGCCTTATGAGCATTCCACACCACCAGCGGGTCAGACACTGAGTTTTGGTTTAGTGAAAAATATTCTTCAAGGTGTTGTTTGATGGGGGCTGAATAGACTGGAGTATTGAGCAGGAAATTATTGGCTCTCCAAATATATGAATTGGGTTGGGGTGAGTGATCAGAAATGGTAATACTGATAGGGGCATGATCTGACCAGGTGGTGGGGTGGATAACAGAGCTCGACACTTTTTGTAATAACCATTTGTCAGCAAGGAAAAGGTCAATACGTGAATATGTGTTGTGACGCAACGAGAGGAAGGTGAAGTCTCTCTCATTCGCATGACAGCACCTTCAAACATCATATAAATCATTAGTAGCGATAATTTTATCTAGAGGAGAAACATGTCTTTTAACTCCTGCTGTGGAGTCCATTGAATTATTAGGAACCATATTGAAGTCCCCACATAACAGTAAATGGCCCTGTTGGGATTTTCGTGCTAAGTGCAACGTTTTCCTAACAAAGGTCATTTGGCCGTGGTTAGGAGCATAGACAGAAATTAGTGTGTACAGGACATTATTGATCTTGCAGGATAGAAAAATATATATCGACCTTCTGGATCCAAGATACAATTCTGAAGTTGGAAAGACACGGTGTTCCTGATGGCAATCAATACACCGCGTTGCTTTTTGGGATATGTGGTTTAAAAAATGTGCGGAAATTGGCGGTGGTGACATTTGGGAGTTGCATTGAGGGCAAAATGAGTCTCTTGGACATACAATACGTCACAATTGTGAGCAATTGCTGTTTTCCATAAGGAGGCTCGTTTCGCAGGGTGGTCTTTAGCATTAAGGGAAAGGATGGTGATTCCCATGATAAGTGTAGGCACGATGTACCAGATAAGTTAGTAACTCACAGTTTGTCAGAAGGTGCTGTTGATTGTAGAGGTTAAGATGATGCTGGATGAGAAGTCTGTGTACGAAGTTCACCAATTTGTTGAAGAGCGTTGCACTAAAGATTCTGTATATTTGTAGGGCAGGTCAGATGTTGTGGATGATGGTATGTACAAGCTGTTAGACCTTGGTCGCTTGAAGATTCTGGCTGGCTGGTTACGGAAGTATGTGGAGAAACACACAAACAAAAGAAAAAGAAAAAGGAAGGATAACTGCGGTAAAACAGTAGAACTAATACACCCTGTGGTGATGCTCATGGGTGGGTCAACCATAAAAAGCTCAACTGAGCTATTGACCAACTTTTGGGGAATAGTTCAGCAAGCAGATGTAGGAGCGCATTACCAGACCGGACTTGGATATTTGCTCACAATCATAGGTTATCTGAGTAGGTAATGATTTTTATCTGTATATTTCTCCCAGCCCGTTCCAAATGAAAAAGGGTTTGGTTTTCCATGAGGATCCGGCTGATTGTGGTGGTGATCTACCACTATCCCTTAGGCATGCAAAAGCTTCATGCCCCACTCCAAGGTGGAAATGGTATGGGGTATACCGTTATAGGTGGCCAGAATTGTGGCTGGATGATGCCATTTGTATGCGATTTTATGATTGTTCATGGCTTTTGTCACGGTTTTGAGCTGCCGGGGTTTAGGAATTCTATGAATGCGATCTATGCTTAGCTCAATAGGGGATAGCTCTGGAAGTAAGCTGGAGAACATGGTGCTGGCAAAATTGTGTAGCTCTTTGGGCTGGACAGACTCAGAAATCCTGCAAATTTTAATGTTATTGCGTCTGGAGCGGTTCTTGAGGTCTGCAAGCTTTGCTTTGATCCAGAGGGAGTCATCCTTCTGTTCAGCATTAGCGTCCACCAGCTCATTTACAGTATCAGTGCATTCCTCCATTTTGTTATCCATAAATTGCATTCTATTATCCATATGTTTCATTCCTAATGAGAACTGATTAATCAGGGATGACAGATTGGACATAAGGGAGGATTGAAAAGATAGGAGCATATCTTTCATAGTAGTGTCCAGCACTGGTTGTCCTGAAGTTGGAAACTGTGCTATGGAGGATTGGAGAGAGGAAATAGCAGAGGCATTGTGTAGGCCTGTACTCACTGTGTCCGAGGCCTGGTTGAGGGAATCCATCCTCATCTTCGGGGAATGCCGTGCTGAGCCTCCGCTGGCGCCATCTTGGCTTCTATGCTGCAGGCAGCGGGGCTGGAAGAAGAAAGATTCCAACCTTTTAGGTCCCTTTTCCTGGAGTCTTTTGCGGGACATTGTGGATGTGGGGCTTCTTGTCCGGTCTGATGAGCGTCCATCCCAGTGCGCGCACAAGCCACGACCACAGACAATGGAATATCTTGACAACACCTTAAAGAGGAGCTTATGTAACACCTTTGCAGACTCTGGTTGGTTACAGTTTCATGGAAAAGATAGTTTTGAGGCTTCTGTTGGTCAAAAAAAGAGTGGTGGAGAAGGGGGTCGCCTCAGTGATGCATTTCAACATTCTTTTAGTCCTCGATGCCAAGGGCTGTCAGTTTCAACATCCAATTGGCAGCGTCTGCATAAAATAGTGGAAGATTATCTAGGGATGAAAACAAACATGGAGAACATGGAGAGCTTTCCAGTTGACTACTGGGTTACTGAGTCATGAGAATAGACCACTGGCCAGAACTTGCCCAGTATGGAATTGAGCTGCTCTGTTACTCTGCATCCACTGTGCTTTATAATCAGGCATTCAATGCTGCCAAAGGTTTTGTGACAGATAAAAGAGCGCATCTGTCCACAGACTCCATTGACCGGCTGACATTTGTGACAATGAATCAGTCCTGGATTAGCAGCAGCTATCAAGCCCCTGATGCTGATGTCACTGATTAAGTGTTATTAGGATCTCAAATCTCTGCAAGACTGTCTAGGGTGCTTAGCTTTGTGGGTGTTGATGTTATCATGAAGTAATTGTTTGTTATAAATTTCATGGGCAAAATTAACACCCGATGACCAATTTTTCCACAACTGTTTGACAGGGGCATCACATTTGAATTCTTTACAGCAAAGCCATTTCTTGCTTTCATCAAGAGTACCTATAGAAGGTTACATGGTGAAGAAGGTTACATGATGAAGGCACCAACAACACCCAAAGACCAATTTTTCTGTTTGACAGAGGTATCAAATTTAAATTTTCTACAGCAAGGTCAGTTCTTGCTTTCATCAAGAGTACCTCTAGAATGTTATGATTTGAAGGCACCAACAACACTCAAAGACCAATTTTTCCGCAACTGTTTGTCAGGAGCGTCAGATTTATTTTTTTACAGCAAGCCTTATTCTTGATTTCACCAAGAGTACCTCTAGAAGGTTATAGTGTGAAGGCACCTACAACACCAAGACTAATTAATAGTTAATCTTGGCCTGACTGTACTATAATGTTGCTTCTTCACATAAGGCTTGCTCACTGTGGTGCAAAATAAGGATAGGCGAACGGTTCAGACCGAACATGAGTTCAGCCCAAACATTGGCTGTTCGGAAGTTCTCCAAACATCCAAATTAAAAGGAAGTTTGACCGTTTGCTCAGCCCGCCGAACGACCACAATGTACTACACCATTGCACAGTGCATTGAAAGCCCTGATTGGATGGAGCAATGAACGCTTCACCCAATCAGGGCACAGAGCACTGTCAGAGCCATGATTGGACGCCGTCATGATGACTGTATCCAATCATGGCTCATTGCTATTAATCCCACCCACACTATAAAAGTACTTGTTCTATAGCGGCCATTTTTAGTCTGAAAGTGGCGTGGAGAGAGATAGAACAGGGCTCTGTTCAGTGATATTCGACAGTTATGCCATGTACACACGATAGGATTTTCCGACAACAAAATCCATGTTTTTTTTCCAACAGATGTTGGCTCAAACTTGTCTTGCATACACACAGTCACACAAATCTTGTCGGAAATTCCGAACGTCAAGAACACAGTGATGTACAACATGTACGACGAGCCGAAAAAAAGGCAGTTCAATAGCCAATGTGGCTCTTCTGCTTGATTCCGAGCATGCGTGGAACTTTGTGCGTCAGAATTGTGTACACATGATCGGAATTTCTGACAACTGATTTTGTTGTCGGAAAATTTGAGATCCAGATGATGATTTGATGATCCAGATTGTGTGACGGAAATTCTGATGGAAAATGTCCGATGGAGCCTACACACAGTTGGAATTTCCGACAACAAGTTCCCATCGAACATTTTCCGTCGGAAAATCCGACTGTGTGTACGGGACATTAGTGTGCTATAGTGTGCTATTCTGATTCTATTGTCAGTAGAATATCAGTTTAGTGTGCATCTAGGGATAGTTCAGTGTAAGTGTATTCATCTTTACGTTTGTGTTAATGTAGGGATAGTTCAGTGATTGTGAGTGTAGTGTGAGCATTCATTTTTACATTAGTGTGAATGTAGGGATAGCTCAGTCAGTGTGAGCGTAGTAACAGTTTTTTTTTCTGTGTATTACTGCAAGTTTAACGTCATATATTCCTGTGTGTTACTGCAAGTTTAACGCTATATATTTCATTGTGTTACTGCAAGTTTAATGCTATATACTGTAGTTCTGTGCATTACTGAAAGTTTAACGCCATATAGTTCTGTGTGTTACTGCAAGTTTAACACCATATGTTTAATTGCGTTACTGCAAGTTTAATGACATATAGTTCTGTGCGTTAATGCAAGTTTAACGCCATATATTTAATTGCGTTACTGCAAGTTTAATGCCATATAGTTCTGTGCGTTACTGCAAGTTTAACGCCATATATTTAATTGCGTTACTGCAAGTTTAATGCCATATAGTTCTGTGCGTTACTGCAAGTTTAACGCCATGTATTTCATTGCATTACTGTAATATAATAGTGTATCGGTGGAGTTTGTCTGTGTCATAAATGCTCAAACTAAAGTGCACCAAACACCACTTTCCATTGATTAAAGTGCATCCACGTACACGTTTACACATCTTTATTACATTTAGTTAATAAGCACCCCCATCCCACTCCCCACATCATGTCTGGGAGGACAGCAAGGTGAGGCAGATGTTCCCATGGCACTGTAAGGGGGCCAGCAGCGTATGTGTCCAGAGGCAAAGGTGGACGTGGTCAGTCCTCAGGCCGGGCATCATTTTTACTGTTTAGTGATATTGCCCGTGCTATCCAGCTATAGCATGCAGAGGAGGTAATGGACTGGCTTACTAAACTGTCCTCATGCTCCTCATCCTCCGTCACTCAAGCAGAGACTAGTGCGCAGTCCCCTACAGCTGCCAGAGTGACAAAACCTGCCTCTTGTCCAAAGCTATTCCGGCTATAGTCCCAGAATCAGGCATGGAGGAGTCAGCTGAGTTATTTGAACACAGCATCAGCCACTTGTTCCTTGACGATGCACAGCCATTACTCGAATCAGATTTTGGTTCTGATAAATTGGCAGTCATGTTCCCTCAGTCGCAGCGTATTGCCAAGTTGTCTCCAGTGGTAATGAGGATGAGAAGATGATGATGATGATGAGGTGGGCACCTTCGCTGCCATTGAGCTCTTGCTGGGTGTCCAGTGTGCTCCTGTTCCTTTAAGGGGGCTTGGGCTGCCTCCAGGCT
Source organism: Aquarana catesbeiana (assembly GCF_042186555.1). Classification (NCBI taxonomy): domain Eukaryota; kingdom Metazoa; phylum Chordata; class Amphibia; order Anura; family Ranidae; genus Aquarana; species Aquarana catesbeiana. The sequence continues at coordinate 214,288,333 of NC_133331.1, read as the reverse complement.
CACCTGCCCCATATCTATCCATTCCATGCATGTGCTTCCACTGTGGAGACACTTATAAATTTGTAGTGTTAGGACTTCAAGCAACAAAGGGCGCCATGACGAGGCCTTGCAGCTTTCACATGCGTTTGCAAATGTGTGCTAACTAAACCCCTGCTTTTAACAGACGGTTAGACAGGTTAATTTGGTTGGTCAGCAGACTGGTTGGTGAGTTGAGCTATGGAATTGTTTTTCTTACATGATGATGATGAGGTCACTGACTCGACTTGAGTGCCGAATAGAGCAGAGGAGGAAAGTGAAGGTGAGGCACAACCCCAATGAGGCAGCCACCATGGAAGAGTAGAGAGCAGCCACTCTATTCCCTCACATTTTGGAACTGTTATCTACCGGCCCACTTCCCACAGCTCAGCTGTCTGTGCCTTTTTTAGTACATGTGCAGCTGATCGCACTGTTGCTATTTGCAAACTTTGTCTCAAGCGCATCAAGCATGGCAAAAACACCAACCATTTAGGTACCACATGCTTGACAAGGCATTTAACCTCCCATCACTCAGCCCCTTGGCAAGATAACCTAAAAGCCACACAAAAGGGGCACAAATCTGTCCCTCCTCCTTACTCACCTCAGTCTGTCCCTGCTATACCTCATGACCTCTCAGTAGCCTCCACTGACAGGGATGATGGTATAGCACAGGGTGTCCCAAGTCCTTGCAGCTTATCTGCCAGGAGCACATCACCAGCTGTATAGCTGGCAAATTTCTCTGCCCCATCTGCTGCAGTGGAAAAAAAAATACAGTCCCTGTCATCCACATGGCCAATGTCTAAATGAAAGCTTGTCAAAGCTGCTGGCTCTACAACTTCTGCATTTCCACCTGGTGGATTCTGCCCCCTTCTGTGAATTTGCTGTACCACAATGGCAGGTTCCCAGTTGATATTTATTTTCACGTAAGGCCATTCCATTTTTTTTACCATCACGTGAAAGGCAATGTTGTGGCATCGTTGGGCAAGGCAGTTAGCCACAAAGTCCACCTTCTTGCTGACACGTGGTCCAGCAAGCATGGCCAGGGACAATATATTTTGTTCACAGCACACTGGGTAACTCTGCTTGTGTCAGGGCTGGGCTATCAGTCCTTGCTTCTCTGTGCTCAGGATGCTCAGCTGTAGGTTAGTTGCCAGAACTCATCGTTCCACAGTGGCTCACCTGTTGATCATCTCCTGCTTATCAGTCAAGCCCACAGCCAGCCTCTCCTGGCTATTTAAACTGCCTGGTTCATTTAATCAATTGCCTTTGCCTTGATCTAACATATCTAGAGACTCTCTGCTGTGTTCCTGTTGAAAACTTTCCTGCCTGATGTCTCGTCTGGTTCTGGATCCTGTCTGGTGCCTCTGACTACGCTGATCTGTTACTCTCCGATTTCCTGGCTTATTCTAACTACCCGATTTGACTACCAAACCCTGGCTATGTTTTGATTATGTTTAGCAGTTATACCATTTTTACCATCTTATTAAAAGGTGTGATTTTTACTGCTACTGATATTTTCTGTCTCCGTCTGTTTCATGGTTCCTGACCGTTTGCAACTCAATAGGATGCAGGAAAGGGCTCAGTGCTTTAGCTTGTTGTTCCCCCACATCTCCATATAGCTGGTGATGATGCCAGATTCATCAGCTTTACCCCTTCATCCTCTATGTCCTCCTCTGCTGAATTGACCAAGTACCCCCTAAGCGTTCAAAGGGCTATTCAAGGAGTCAGGCTAAAAGGTGCCATTCAGTGCTTCAGCTGGTGTGTCTAGGGGACAGGAACCACACTGGAGCAGAGATTCTTGTAGCTTTGCAGGGACAGATCCAGAGGTGGTTCATGCCATGCCAGCTGGAGCCAGGAATGGTGGTGTGGGATAATGGCACAAACCACCTGTACGCCCTTAGACAGGGAAAGTTAACACATATGCCATGTCTGGCACATGTCCTTAATTTGGTGGTGCAGCGTTTCTTAAATAGGTACCCAGGGTTGGAAGATCTACTAAAGTAGGCTAGAAGAGTGTGTAGCCATTTTAGGCGGTCATACACAGCCAGTGCTCGGCTGGCTGAAATTCAGCGGAAATTTCACCTGCCCGTAAACCGTCTGATTTTTGACATGCCCATCAGGTGGAACTCGACTTTAGCAATGCTGCAGCAGCTGCACATGCAGCAGAGGGCCGTCAATGAGTACCTGTGTGAGTATGACATAACGACAGGCTCAGGCTGGCTCGGCTTTTTTTCCCCATGCCAATGGCTGCTCATAAAGGATGCATGCACTGTGCTGTCACCATTTGAGGATGCCACAAGGATGGTGAGCCGTGACAATGCATGCATCAGTGAGACAATCCCTGTTGTGTTCCTGCTGGAGCAGACTCTGTGTGGCATTATGGACAGGGCACTCGGGCAGAGCAGCTGGAGGAAGAGGAGGACTTTTTTTCCTCTCAAGGCCCACTTTATGCAGACACCATTGTTCCTATGCCACAGAACACACAGGAGGAGGAGGATTCTGGCAGTTTCAGAGGCACCAGGACCGTGCCACCTGACTGATTTTTTTATGCAGCTGGCAGCCAAGCTCAGCCAAGATGGTGCCCAGGGGAGCGGCCGCTCTCCTTCCCCGCCTCACACACAGACACAGGCAACTCCAGATCCTGAAAGCCTCTCTGTTTGCCAGTGCTCGGTTGGCTGAAATTCAGCAGAAATTTCACCTGCCCTTAAACCGCCTGATCTGTGACATGCCCCTCAGGTGGAACTCGACTTTAGCAATGCTGCAGCAGCTGCACGTGCAGCAGAGAGCCGTCAACGAGTACCTGTGTGAGTATGACACAACGACAGGCTCAGGCTGGCTCGGCTTTTTTTCCCCACGCCACTGGCTGCTTGTAAAGGATGCATGCACTGTATTGTCACCATTTGAGGACGCCACAAGGATGGTGAGCCATGACAATGCTTGCATCAGTGAGACAATCCCTGTTGTGTTCCTGCTGGAGCAGACTCTGCGTGGCATTATGGACAGGGCACTCTAGGCAGAGCAGCTGGAGGAAGAGGAGGATTTCTTTTCCTCTCAAGGCCCACTTTATGCAGATACCATTGTTCCTATGCCAAAGAACACACAGGAGGAGGAGGATTCTGGCAGTTTCAGAGGCACCAGGAGTGGCCGATCTCCCTCCCCGCCTCACACACAGACACAGGAAGCTCCAGATCCTGACAGCCTCTCTGGTATGGAGAAATCCACGCTGAAGAATGGTGACTCACCATCCTCAGACATAGGTAAGCGAGAAGCAGAATCCCCTGCACACTCTCCTCAGAAGCAGCCCTCTACTAAAAAACACCATTGGGCTGAACTGCCTGAGCCTCACAGACCTGCTAAGAGAACACACTGCACCATTAGCTGCCTTCCCTACATCGGATACCCCTGCCTCAGAGAGCACTATTAAAGCAATTTTTCTCTCTCTCTCCAAGCCGGTCTGCAGCTAGAGCTGCACTCCACAACATCCCAAATCACTAACAGGTTTGAGGACATTGAGACCTACACAGATCACTTATAATCCCAGCTAGGACCAGTCATGAAAGCACACAATGAAATGGTGGACGCACATGAATCACAATCTACCACAATCCGCAAACTGCAACTAAAGGTTGCTAAGCACACAGCCTACACTCAGTTTAATTTCCTTTGTGAGTGTTACAACTGTTATACTGCCATATTCTGTTGTTTACAACTGTATTAGACTAACACCAGGTACCATTTATCACCTTTTCATATATCCACTGAACAGTATTATACCTACCTACTCTGGAGTCCCCACTTTCTGCACTCATCTAGCATCGCCTACAAGGCCTACGAATTTGCATTACCACGATCATTGCAAAGGGACTTAACAGCCCCTTTAAAAAATCCTGACTATGGCAGGAAGCCATAACTCAAAAATCAGACATACTATGAGTTCAATAAACACACTTCATGCAAGACAAACCCCCCTCCTGTCTTCACCACCTCTATCCCCATACCTTCTTCGCCCATGCCACAAAAAAAGGGAGAGGGGTCATGATTGCAGTACGCAAGCCTCTCCTTCCAACTCAACCATCTTGACACTGACCCCGGTGGAAGATACCTGACTCTAGATGCTCAATTTGATAATATACCACTTGTCATAGCCAATATCTATGCCCCCAACTCCCACCAAAAGCAATTTTTCAAAATGTTTATGAACAGATTATCTCACTATCCAAAAGATTGCATAATTTTATGCGGAGACTTCAATGATACAATTGATAACACACTTGACTTCTCCAATCAGCGCAGATAAGGCCCCACTGCCCTCTCCTCAATTACATAAATGGAAGACTTGTATGATACCTGGTGGTGCCTACATGGGTCAGAAAGGGACTACACCTTCTTTTCTGCAGCACAAAAATCCTGCTCCAGGATTGATCTCTTCCTGTTGCACAAGCATACTCTTCAATCTGTTTCTCAGGCTGATATCAATCTAATAACATGATCGGACCATGCACCTGTTACAATCACAATTTCAATTAAACAAACTGGTAAACCATCCAACATCTGGCGCATGAATACCTCTCTCGTATCTCAACCCAAGTGTCATGAAGAGATCAGGCAGGAGCTAGAAAGCCTTTTCTCTCAAAATGTAAAATCTGTGAACAAGGTACTTCTCTGGAAAACATGTGAAGTCTTCATGAGAGGAGTTTTAATTAAGCTTGGGGCCCGGGAGAAACGGATACGAGCTGAGAAATTGAACAATTTTCTAGAGCAGATACGAAAATTAGAAAAATCAAACAGAACCTCCCCCAATGACTCAGACACTGCCCTTTTATGCAAAATTAGAGACAAATTCCACATCTTTCTACATGCCTCTTTTGACCACTATATCAAGCGCCTACAAATTAATTGGTACGCATACGGTAACAGACCAAGAGCTCTCCTAGCTAAGCAAGTGAAGCGCAAAGCCGCTAACTCCAAAATTCCATACATGCACACGGCCCAAGGACAAAGAGCTAGTAACCCCACTGATATTGCCAATTGCTTCAGGCAGGGGTAGGCAACCTTGGCCCTCCAGCTGTGGTGAAACTACAAATCCCATCATGCCTCTGCCTCTAGGAGTCATGCCTGTGATTGTTAGGGTGTTGCAATGTCTCATGGGACTTGTCATTTCAAAACAGCTGTAGGGCCGAGGTTGCCTACCCCTGCCTTCAGGGATTACTATGCAGCCATATATAACTTAACCTCTTCCACAGTGACCCCTAATCATGGCATCACCCAAATTTGTACTGAAAGCAATTCGTTCACTCCCTCTACACAAAGCCCCTGGACCAGACGGCCACTGCAATGAATACTTTAAAACATTTGCAAACACCCTAACACCACACTTATGCCAGTCATTTAACCAGGTTATGCAGACAGGGACATCCCAAAAGAACGTTTAGTAGCCCTCATTGTCACCATACCAAAACCCGGTAAGCTTCACGATGAGCCATTCAACTACTGCCCCATATCACTCCTAAACTCTGACCTAAAAATATATGTAAAGATACTCGCCTCCTGTATCTCATTACATCTCCACACTAATACAAGCAGACCAAGTTGGCTTTATCCCTAGACAGCAAGCATCCGACAGTACTAGTAGAGTCTCCAATGCACCCGGCTCCTCCTCACCATGTCATGTGACTATTTGCTTGAGATCTGGCGGCCATCTAGCAAATGGTCACATGACATGGTGAGGAGGAGCCGGGTGCATTGAAGACTCGTGATTGGACATTGCAGTTTTCAATGTCAGCAAGCACCAGCTCTTATCTTTTAAATGATTATTATTTGATGCATACTATTCCCTATATTAGCGATAGCGTGATATCCAGTAACAGGTCTTATGCCCCAGTAGAAGAACACTAGTTCCAAACATTTCTGGTTCATAGCCTGTTCTGCTTTTTATACCACGCTATTTTCATTTTTTGTGATCACTTCATGTACACATCTTGATTGATGGGCTGTATGCTTTTTATCCTTGGTTTTTATTGAATAAATATTTTTTATCTTGGATTCATCTGCACTATGTGGAGGCCCTTTTTTGTTCTTTTTTTCCCATGATTTGTGCTGTTGATTGGATGTCGGTTTGAGGACTACAAACACCTGTCAGCTGGAGTTTCTGTTGTGAAACATCCACCATTTATCCCCTTTGATGCAGATGCAGGTATATACCATCTTACTGCAAAGGTCCCTGTTGGAGATCCTGTTGGAGAACCTGTTGGAAATGATTGTCTCATGTCTGATCGACTCACTGCCGTCTGGTGTATGTGTCAATGCTTTGGGATAAGAGTATCCATTCCCTCTGTTGTCTTAGATGCACACCTCTGATTGCTGTGTGGGGAAGTCGTTTTTCTTTGTCATCATTAGAAGAAACATCTTCCACTGCCTTCTCTAATAGACTAAGGGGTTGATTTACTAAAGGCCAACAGACTGTGCACCTTGCAAAGTGCAATTGCACTCTGCAAGTGCAGTTGCTCCAGAGCTTAGTAAATGAGGTAAAGTTTCACTTTGCAAAGAATACCCAATCACATGCAAGGAAAATTAAAACAAACAGCATTTTTGCTTGCACATGATTGGTTGATGAAAGTCAGCAGAGCTTCTGCTCATTTACTAAACTCTGGAGCAACTGCTCTTGCCATGTGCAACTGCACTTTCCAAAGTGCACAGTCTTTTTGCCTTTAGTAAATCAACCCCTATACATCACTATATAGAGGAGTTCTTAGATGTGCTTTTGTCCACTATAGACTCATTGCCATCTTGACTAGCTTGTGCCTTACGTTCACATGCATTCTCAGTATCTGTTTGTGCCATGTATATATGAGTTCATACCTCATCATTCATCCACTTGTCACTTTTAGTGTATGTTTTGCATTTTTTATTATATTTTTTCACCACTTATGATTCACCAGTTGAATACTTACTCCTAAGGTGATCCTGGTGGGTTTTGTATTCCCTAAGCACTGCATTTCATATTTTTTATTTGTATGCACAGTTTGTCACATTGTTGATGCTAGCTGCTGACTTTTGTGTTTTATCAGTAGCGCAACGTTTTCACATATTTCCTGTTCATCCTTACAGCAATACTGGCTTTGTACTCCCACCCACCAGCCAAGGTCTGGACCCCTGGCATGACTTCCAACCCCTTTGAAATCACCAATGGCACAAGACAGGGGTGCCCCATCTCCCCTTTGATATTTTCCCCGGTGATGGAACCCCTTGCAGCAGCCAGAAGACCCCACTCTCTGATAATGGGCCTGCAAGTGGGAGATATTACCCACAAATTCGGACTATATGCTGATGACATCATTGTAGTTATGACTAATCCCCTCCAGTCCTTACCAGCACTTCATAACATCTTGATAAAGTTTGGTCAACTTTCTCTATATAAAGTCAACTGCTCTAAGTCCAACCTAATAGGAATATGCCTTGACCACACTACTAAAACACTTCTCACTTGCTCATCCCCTTTTCCGTGGGCACCGTCTTCAATGCTTACTTAGGAATACAACTAACTGTCCCCTGAACCAAGCACTCCCTAAGAAGTTACAAGTCCTTTGCTCCTCTCCCTCTGCTCCTCTCTCTGTTCCGTCCATGCCTCATGGGCCGGCAAGATAGCCTTAACAAAAATGTTCCTTCTGCCTCATCTATTATACCTATTTAGTACCCTCCCAGTCCCAATACTAACCTCTCAACTGGACTCGCTCCAATGCATCCTCAACAACTTTATATGGGACGGCAAGCATCCTAGAATTAAACACTCCATTATGTGTACAGCGACATCTAAAGCAGGAATGGGTGCCCCCAATCTCAGGAACTATTATAAAGCCATCCTTCTAAATCAAGCTCAACATTGGTGGTCATCTGCTTCTAGCCCTCTGTGAGCACAGATAGTGGAAGCCTCTCTTGGCCATTCCACTAAATCTCTACTAGCTGCTGCCTGGATGCAATACCATCCAGCGTCATCCTATCTAAGCACGATAAATGCAACAATTAAAGTCTGGAACTCCATCCACCATTACTCTGGTCTCTAAAAAAAAGCTCTAGAGATCTTCCCTCTGGTGTCACTAGAAATCTTGAGTACAGACCTAACCCTTATCTTCCTTGGTAACAGCTGGTGCCACCACAATCGACCACATTCTAAATGGCGGTTGCCTATGCACCTTCCAATACTTGCACGAGAAATACAATATCCCTAACAAGGACTTCTTCATATATTTACGAGTGCGACATGCCCTTGCATCAATCACCTGGTCGGATCAACCCCTCACTGCTGACATCATCCAAACCTATAAACACCCTGCATCCCTTACTAAAGGATCTTCACTCTTCTATAAAAAACTCAACAATGGGGGGCGTGGTCTGGTGCCACTCCAAGATGGACGCGTAGTTCTGGAGCTCCCATCCATGAGGTCCGGCTTCTTCAGCTTACCGGCACTTGAGACCCCACTACTATGGTGAGAACATCCCACAGCGCTTCAGCAACCAGGTCCCGATCCCCACGGAGCCAAGAAACACAGTTTGACAGGCACATTCCTGAGATCTTTCGATCCCGGCCTAGAGGAAGAATGCAGGCCTCACATGCAGCCTCCTCAAGTACGGCATACTCCCCGAGTGAAAGCCCCCACCGCTCCGGAGCCCAGAGCCCATCAGGAATGGGAACAGAATGGAGGCACCCCCCGCTGTGCTGTTAACCTTGACAATCTACACAGTGTTGCTGCTGATATTAAGAATACTTTTATGGTGGCTATTTCGGACATGAGGTCTGACTTACAGACCATTTCACTCAGGGTAGAGGAGGTAGAAATGACGCAGGCACGCCAGGAATCATCCCTTTGCCATGTACAACAGATCACTGAATCCCACGCCGTCCACTTGAGAGACATTAATCAACATGGAGGATCTCGATAACTGCAGGAGATGCCGCAACCTCCGGGTAAGGGGAGTCCTAGAATCGATCAAACCCAATCAACTTTCTCAAACGGTCGCATCCATCTTTAATGGCTTACTTGAGAGACCCCAGGACGCTCCGGTCGCTTTTGAACGTATTCACAGAGCACTACGCCCGAGGGGAAGAGACACAGATCCCCCCAGGGACACGGTCTTCTGTCTAATAGATTTCTCACTTAAGGAAGAAATTCTGCGAGCATCCAGAAATCGCAACCAACTATCCTTCCAAGGCTCAAGCATCAAGAAATACCAGGACCTTTCAAATATCACTCTGCAATGGAGACACGAACTAAGACCATTGCTGGACATGCTAAGAGCCAGATCTATAATTTACAGATGGAAGTTTCCATTTGGCCTTTCAGCAACACACTTGGGCCGCACAGCTCTTCTTAGGGTCCCAGAAGACCTGGAACATTTTTGTTCCACTCTGGACATCCCAGTGGTCGCCCTGCCAGATTGGTATAGCGATTTCCGCCTACCCCAGATGCAAAGAGCTACATCAATGGATGGCATTGCCAAGGTGGGCAACTTTAATCTTGGTTGCCGCCGCCCTCATCCAGCGCCTCCCCATTCTCCACTGCGAGACCCAGGTATGCCCCACGGCCTCCCCTGCACACCGCAGGGCCCGTATCACATAAACGGGCAACCATGCCTTCTCTTTTTTTCTTTTTTTTTCCCGGTAATACATGACACAGGAAGATTAACACCAAGTTCTACACTCCTTCCCTTTTTAAACCACAGATGCCTATGAGAGACAAGCCGAGCTGCTGCCAAATACTCTAATGCAACCTCGAGATCCCAGATAATATCTTTATTCCGTTAACTGAGAATATGACCACCTGTCCCTTTACTATCATCATCCCCATAAACCAGTCGGATTGAGACATTGACATTGCACTCTTCAGCGGTTTACCTTGCACTGAGAGAAGCTACAATCCCCAGCTTTCGTTATACCTCCCTCCTTCACTCTCACTACAAATTGAGAGACGTACATCCGACTCCGGACACAACAAGCAGCTCAACATACCCCACTAAAAAATGAAACATACGAACTGAGTCAATTACCCTGCTCTGTCCATGTCATTTGAGAACAAAATTTGGCCTCCTGCTGAACAAACAGGAAGATGGGCTTATCAGCATCCAACAGTTTTTATTCCTATCCAGGGTTCTGGATAACCTCAAGGACATTTGTAGTACTTACACACCCATCTACAATTCTCCCTCTCCCCTTCCCTCCTTTTCTTCCTTTTTCCTTTATTTCTCCTTTTCTGCCTGTGCCCCCTTCTTGTTATCTTTACTCTGAAACGTCACTTCACATCTGCCACTGTCCTTACTCACACCTCTTCTGCCGTTCTCAGTGCTTCTCTCAAATAGTGTATTCTAGAGCTATCACAATATGCTCAGTCAGCATGCATTCACCCTCCCTCTTTCTCCTGTTCTAGATATCTCTATCAATTAGACCACTAGAACCATTGACTGAACGGGACCATCTGGAACCCGAGAGGGACATGCTCAGGTAAAAAATCTGCATCAGCACAACCCACCCTCATACACATAATGCCCAGAGGACCAAATTTTTCCTCCTAACCAGAACACAATGCACATCCTCACTCTTGATTCAAGGGGATCTGCACACAGAGTAAATCTCACTGGACCAAAGCTGAGCATGTCCCCCTCGGACCCAGAGATGTACAGTATAGGATTTTCTATTATTCTCCCAGGTATGCATTTAATTCTTGATTCTTATTGTTATAGTTGAATTTGCAAGTTATATTACAACTTACGACTCCCACCCCATCCTGTGTCATGTAGACGGTAACCCCCCAGTTAATGTTCATAATAGTTAATACACCCTACGTCTCAGCTACTTGAAAAGTAGTAATCTAACACCTGATGTAACTCGGCCTACGCAACGCACCTCAATCACATGATACTGTTGTACGGATCAGACAACAAACGGAACTCTTCTTCTGAGACATTACTAGATAGATTCTCAGTACCCCTAGTACCTCATACCCTACATGGACTTATCACATATGACCTCCTTTCCTGAGCCAATGACACATTCCCTCACCATTGTAAGAAACTACACTCTTATTGTTGGGAACACCCAATGGGAAACTTATCCTCTCTATAGAAACCCAGAAAAAATAACCAAGGAATCACCCACATAGCTTATTTGACCTCTATGGGACACAGGACACTTACCACCCCCACCACCAGCGGACTCAGGTAGATACTGCTGATCCATACCGGTTCCCACAGACTCTGTAAGTGGGACTGCAGGCCAATCCCCACAACAGGTACAACCCCCGGATTACCCCTCTCATACCCAACACCCACACCCCCTGCTTTACATTACCCTCTCTCCCTACCCTCTTCCCTATAACTCCCCTCCACCCTTTCCTTGCCTACCCCCTCATCTCTGACTTCCCCGTTGGAACTCAAGGAATCCACTAACCAGCACCTCGACTAGGAAACAATGGCACCCCTCTGAACACCACCACTACTCTCTCTTTGAAAATACTTTCTCTTAATGTGAAAGGATTAAATGTCCCTGAAAAGCGCTCGCAGCTGCTAGCCCACATGCGCAGTGCAAAGGCAGATGTAGTTTTTCTTCAGAAGACCTACTTCTGCTGAAAAAATTTTCCTAGACTGACAAACCATTCTTTCCCCCTCAGCTATCATGCTACCTCCCCAACCTCAAAAACTAAAGCAGTTTCTATACTCTCCAAAAATGTACCCCTGCAAGTTATGGACACCCTTCTAGATGATCAGGGCAGGTTCATCTTCCTTAAAGGCACAATTAGTAACAGACCAATTACCCTTGCAAACATATATAGCCCCAAAACTTCCAAAGCCCCCTTCCTCCAAACAGTGACAAGAAAGCTGGCGACCTTCCAGGAAGGTCTCTTAGTTTTGGGGGGTGACTTCAATGTCCCCTTAGACCCTCTAATAGACACCTCCACAGGCAAATCTCATTTGCCTTACCAGGCTCTGAAGCAAATTAGGGGCTGCCTCCAAGACCTATCTCTCCATGATGCATAGCGTACTCTCCACCCAAAAGACAAAGACTTTACCTTCTTCTCTGCCCCTCACAACAAATGTTCCTGCATCGACTACCTGTTTCTCTCACAACAAGACCTCCCGACCTTGACAGCGACAACCATAGACCCTATGACATTCTCGGATAATCATCCCATCTCCATGACACTCACTTTTCCAGATACACTTAACCGAACGTACATATGGAAGTTAGATCCTACACTTTTAACAGACACACTAAACGTACAAGAGATTCATTCCTGCTTAAGGGACTATTTAGTCGAAAACAACACCCCAGACACATCCACCCTGACACAATGGGAGGCTCATAAATGCGTCATACGCGGAAAACTGATATCCCTAGCAGCATCAATCAAGAAAGCGAAGAGAGCTAAACTATCCAACTTATTCGCAAAACTGAAGAAACTTGAGGCCCTACATAAACATACTTTGGCTCAACAAACTCACTCCGAACTTACTGATATTCACACACTTATTAAGGAAGAACTGCATCACAATCTAAAGAAAAAATTCATTCTATCTCACAAACTCTTTTACGAGTTTGGAAACAAGAGTGGCCACCTTCTTGCACAAGCACTACGTAAGAAAAAAGCCAATAACACGATCTACCAGTTACACTCCACTAATGGAAAACCTCTCACACAATTTGAAAAATATTATTCCTCCCTCTACGACCTACGCACCTCCGATCCCACCTCGATTCCAGCCTCCTTGAGATCTAAAAACATTGACTCGTTCTTAGAACAATATGCCCCCAGGAAAATACCCCTTGATACAGTAGCATCCCTTGACTCACCGATCACCACCACAGAATGGGAACAGGCAATTAAACAGCTTAAACCCAGAAAGAGCCCAGGCCCAGACGGTCTCCCTGCAGTATACTATAAGACATTCTCAAACACTCTCCGAAACCCCCTTCCTTAAAATCTTTAACTCTCTCTCCCCTTCAAAACCCCTCCAAAGGGGAATGTTGGAAGCTCACATTGTGGTAATTCCCAAAGAAGGTAAAGACCCTTCTCAAACAGGAAACTACAGACCAATCTCACTCTTAAACATGGACTTAAAAATATTTTCCAAGATACTAGCCAACAGATTGTTACCCCTCCTTCCTTCCATTGTTTCCCAAGACCAAGCAGGCTTTATCCCTGGATGCGAAGCCAGGGACAACACCAGCAAAGCAATCAACTTTCAGCATCTGATAACCCAAACAAAGCAAAGCGGCTTCTACCTGTCACTAGATGCGGAGAAGGCGTTTGACAGAGTGTCCTGGGATTACATGTCGGTAGTTCTACAAGCCTTAGGACTGGGCTGATCCTATCGTTATATGGCAGTCCCTCCGCTAAAGTGAGGGTCATGGGCACTCTGTCAGATGCCTTCCCTATCCGCAATGGAACACAACAGGGATGCCCTCTGTCACCTATCCTCTTTGTATTTACCCTCAAACCCTTTCTTCGCAAACTCAAACTTAACCCAGACATAAAGGGAATCAGATCACCAGAGAAGGAGTACAAATATGCTGCATATGCAGATGACATACTGTTGTTCCTCACACAACCATTAACCACTTTACCAATACTTTTATCTGAATTTAAGCACTTCCAAACCCTTTCTAACTTAAAGATCAATCTCACTAAATGCTCCAATTTCCTGTGGGGAAAACACAGACATTGAATCTGTCACAACCAACTCACTTGCCCAAAAAATCTAGGAGGCATAGGCCTTCCGAACATCCTTCACTACCACACTGCCACCCACCTTGCCAGGATAGTGGACTGGAATGTCCACACTCAACAGAAAGACTGGGTCTCTTTAGAAGCCTCCTTCACGAAATTAACCCTGAGCTCACTCCCTTGGATTTCCCCAAACCAAATCCGACCAGAAATTTGCTTACATCCGACAATAGGACCCACCATACAATGCTTTCACCAGACGTGTAAGAAAACCTCCATTTTCTCCACCCCCAGCCCATTGACTCCAATAAAGTTAAACCCTGACTTTCCGCCAGGAATGCAGCACCAATATCTCTCTGACAACTGGCCACAGGAACAAATCAGAGCACACGAATTTTACTCACTGCAGCTCAAATTGCTGCTCGTCTAGAGAAGACACCTATCCCACCATGGGCATATAATGATTGCCCATTACCTCAAAATTTTAGACAAAAGTGGTCAATGTTCCAGACCGCTCACATCTTTCGAATTACTATGTACCAAAACATCACCCCAATCACATCTTATCTCCTACATACACAACCTTATCTTCGCTGATCTCAAAGCAAACGAAAGTCAGTCCTGCAAAAAATGGGAGGCTGACCTTTCCATCCAACTCAAGGAAGAGAGCTGGGAACAAATATTTCTGAACATACACAAGGGCTCAACCAACGTCACCACCCAGGAAAATGGGTTCAAAATTCAGGCTAGATGGTACCATACCCCAGTACTGTTACACAAATTTAAGCCCGACATTCCTGAAACATGCTGGAGGTGCCATCAAGAAAGGGGTACCCTTCTTCACATTTGGTGGACCTGCACCCCCTTGCAAGCCATTTGGTCAGAGGTCTATCGCATAATCATGCAAGTTACCACATACAACCTAGACTTCACCCCAGCTCAATTCCTCCTACACCTCTCATCTTTACCACATACTACCTATTACAAATCGCTAATGATGCATATGATTAACGCAGCAAAACAATGTATCCCCGTACATTGGAATTCAAAACAAATACCCACTCTCAAAGAATGGTTTGCCAGAATACACAGAGTAGCAGAAATGGAAAAGCTTATACACATTTCGCGAGACACGCCTATAAAATTCAGTCGTAAGTGGGCCTGTTGGACACATTACCAAACGTTACCTGAATACAAGGACTTACTAAATCCGCCCACATAAAGGAGATTTATACCTGATGACCTAACCCTCATACGACCCAACCTTCCCATCATTAATTCTTCCTTTAATCGGGAATTGCCCCCCTAATTTATCCAAAGCCCCCTCAAAACACCATAGACAAACACCACTTGCCAAGGGAAGTCAGAGACTTCCAAT
Organism: Aquarana catesbeiana; assembly: GCF_042186555.1. Taxonomy (NCBI): domain Eukaryota; kingdom Metazoa; phylum Chordata; class Amphibia; order Anura; family Ranidae; genus Aquarana; species Aquarana catesbeiana. The sequence continues at coordinate 214,273,228 of NC_133331.1, read as the reverse complement.
CCCATCCCACCCCCTTTCCCCCCTCTCCCTTCTTCCCCTTCCTTCCCCTTCCCTGCCTTCCAGCCTCCCCACTTCCCCTCCCCTCCTCTTCTCCTCTATTCCCTACGCTCCCCATCTAGATACCCACGTAGGCCCACAGTCTTCCCACTTCACATACTCATTAAATACCCAACCCAAAAGGAGAACTTAAGACACACACTAAGTCATTCTGAACACTAATATGAAGGAAAAAACAAAAAAGTAGGGAAAGGGGTAATGCCTATAAGTAAGATTTTCAGATTGGGTATTGTATGTAGAAGCATATAATACGTCAAATCACATACCCATGGCTGGAAACTGAGCCAAATACCTGCGTATATTATATATGTGAGCAGGGGCGTTCCTCTAGACCATAGCATACATGAAAAAAACGGGGGAGGACCAGGGGGTCACAGGACAGGGTCAATCAATGAGGAACACACTGGCTATAATTATAAATAGAAACAATTTATTGCAAAATGTATCAAAAAGAAGTTTCCACGCCATAATAAAAAATAAAAGCCAACCTCCACACACTGAGAAAGTGACAGTGCAAAAGGACAGATTCACCCCCTGGAAAACCCTGCATACATGTAAAATATCCCCTTACAGCACACTGATTAAGCTAAATCCAGATGAACCCACTCCTGGGAATGATGGAATAACCTTGGGAGATAAAGGTATATATAGTAAATGAACAAATTAGCAATGCTGAAAGATAGAATTGAAGTCCCTGTATGATAAGCCACTGTAGAACCTGCCAATCCAGGAGCCTGGGATGAAAAATCACTGGGAACCAAAACAATGAAGTTTATAAAGTGATTCCTGTAGATGATATATATGAAAGCAGGTCTATCAGTTGCCGTACCATCATTACATTTGTAAAAGTCAAAAGATGGGGGGGAAGTTGAAACAGCGGCTTGTAATAAACAAATGAAGTGCAGCCTGTCATGTACCTTCCGTCCTCTGCTCTCTCTGCAAAGCGGTGTGGAGAAGGGGGAGGAAAAACAGCTGATCTGAGGATACACGTAGTAGCTGGCTTTAGCATGCAGACAATCTCCTTCAGTGTAGGGGCCATCCCGACCTGAGCACAGGGTCCGTGATGATCGGCATTTGAAGGAAAGATGACTGCAGGGTCCCAGTAGCTGGTCTCCTAGTGTATCGTCGTTATCGCCAGGCACCAAACAGTATACAACACTAGCTGCTCGCAGCTAAGATGGGACGTTCCACAGATTAGCTCAGCTAGGTGTATCAGTGTAAGGTAATAGAGTCTCAGATTGGATCGCAGCTGGGAAGGACGTGAAAAAGCAGGAAGGCTTGCATTACCAAGTATAAGCATACATCCCAAGAGCGTTTCTTCAAGTGGTACTTGCTGGGGGGAGCACCATGAGTACAAACGGGGATGATGAGTACAATCCAGGTGGTGACTGTCAGCGAATGGGGGCGTCAAGCTGACACGTTTCAATCGTTTGACCGATTTTCTTCAGAGCTAGGATCATAATGAAGAACATGAAGCTAAATAGTAAAGTATAATGTCTAATTGGCTGTCATGTGCTTCACACGGACTGCCCCCTGAACAACATTAACCCTAAAGTACTCCTGAGGAGTGTGCACCTGACATGGCCTAATGTGAACCAACACACATACTAAGAACAAACAGATAGTTGAGAAGTGAAAAGTATAGTGTAAAATGAAAAGGAAAGGGGTTTGAATGGAATAAGAGAGGGGATGGAGAGGGAAAGGGAAAAGGGGGGGGGGGAGGGGTGAAATGGGGGTGAATAGGATTTATGTACATACCCATATTATAAAGTTTATCAAATCCATGAGAGTCTAGCAGAGTATTGATCAAAATCGCCAGGAGTCGCATAATATATGCGCGTCACCCGGGGGAGGGGGGAGGGGAAAATGAGGTTAAGTTAAATGTTCCTACAATCAGCTTATCAAAACCATGAGGCTCTAGCAGAGTATTAGTCAAAATCGCTGGGAGTCGCATAATGCATGTGACTCACAATGCATGCGACTCATGAAAAGGAGAAATCCATGACACTGTAGCAGAGTATTAGTCAAAATCACCGGGAGTCGCACAATACATGTAATTCACCTGGGGAAATCTACAACCCTGCAGTAATCAAATCCATGAGACTCTAGCAGGGTATGCGAGTCACCAGGGGGAGGGGGGAGGGGAAAATGAGGTATAGTTAAATGTTCCTATACTTAGTTTATCAAAACCATGAAACTCTAGCAGGGTATTAGTCAAAATCACTGGGAGTCGCATACTACATGCGACTCACAATATATGCGACTCATGAAAAGGAGAGCTCCATGACACTCTGGCAGAGTATTAGTCAAAATCGCCGGGAGTCGCACAATGCATGCGATTCCCCGGGGAAATATGCAACCCTACAGTAATCAAATCAATGAGACTCTAGCAGGGTATTAGTCAAAATCGCTAGGAGTCGCATAATACATGCAACTCACAATGCATGCGATTCATGAAAAGGAGAAATCCATGACACTCTAGCAGAGTATTCGTCGAAATCGCCGGGAGTCGCACAATGTATGCGATTCACCCGGGAAAATGTACAACCCTGCAGTATAGCCAATTCACACATTAGAAGGAGAAACCCAAAAAGGATGATGTGCGGCCTCCACCACTAGAGTGTGTGGGGGGGTTTGGAAGTGTTCAGTGTTCCAAGAACACTGATAAATTACATTCATTGTTCAAGCCTAAAGGCTGGAGGCTCTTAAGGTGATAAATCCACATTTTTTCTTTTTGGTATAAAATGCGGTCAAAGTCCCCTCTCCTAAGTGGGAGATTCAGTTTGTAAATGCCCTTCACACGAAGGCCTCTGGGATCCCCACCATGTGCAGTCAGAAAGTGCAGTGGTAAAGGTCGCTCATCATCCTTTTTAAGGATACTCTGGATGATGTCTGACTCTGATTTTAAGTTGTCTTTTAGTTTTACCTATATAGATCTTACCACAAGGACAGGTGTTCATATAGATCACCCATGTGGTGGAACAGTTGATGAAGTCTCTGATTTTAAAATGTTCATGACCCATAGAGTCAGCAAACACATCGGTCTTATCCACGTAATTACACATGGAGCATTTTCCACAGGGGAAACTTCCATGATTCTAATAGGGTCCTGGGGATTACCTTTCTCATTGTCTTTGGGTGTGTCAGTCAGGAGGTCCTCTCTTTTAGTGTTGATGGCTCTCTTTTTAGCCCTTCTAATGGACTTATGGGACTAACCTCTTTCTCTAAACTGTGTATAGAGGTTGGAGGACTCCTCCTGAAAGACAGCATCCGAGGAACAATTTAGTCTAATCCTAAGGAACTGACTGACCGGAATACCTTGGATCAAGGAGTGTGGGTGGTGACTGGACGCCTTCAAGAGGGTATTTGCTGCTGTTTCTTTACGAAATGTCCTGGTCACCAGTCTATCTTCCTGTATGGTGATTTGGAGGTCCAAAAACGAGATCGTATTTGGGTGGTGTGTATAGGTGAACTGCAGATTGCGGTCATTTGCATTCAGTTGCTGCATAAATTCATCCAGCTGTGAAGCAGTGCACCCCCACACCATGAGGAAGTCATCAATGTACCTCAGCCACAACTTGCTGTGGCTGAGGTACAGTGGCAACACATAAATCTCCTCCTCCTCCCAAAGACCCAGGTGAAGGCATGCGGAGGAAGGGGCCCATGGTACTCCCATGGAGGTACCTCTCCTTTGTTGGTAGAATGAACCCAAGAATTGAAAACAGTTGTTAGACAACATGAACTCAAGGAGTTCAAGGATGAATTCGTTTTGGGCGGCCAGGAGTGGATAATTTCTATCCAGGAAGTGACCCACCGCGCGGAGGCCCCACTCATGGGGAACAGACATGTACAGGGATTCCACGTCGATCCCAACGAGGAGGGCCCCCGCGGAGAAAGCCACCCCCTGATACGTTTCAGGACATCCCTCGTGTCCCTGGCGAAGGAAAGTAAATCACTCACAAGTGTCTTGATCATAGCATCAACATATTTTCCTATCCGCTCCAGGGGTCCCTTTATAGCAGATACAATGGGTCTCCCTGGAGGGTCAGTGAGGGACTTGTGTACCTTCGGGATGATATAGAAGATTGGCGTATTGTATTCCCTTACTGTTAAAAAAAAATTCCTTTTTAGTAATAAGATTACATTCTGAAGCAAACAGTAATTTCTCATTAAGGATCTGCACAATTTTGGGGAAAGGGTTAGCTTTGAGTTTACAATATGTAGTAACGTCATTCAGTTGGCGCATTACCTCTTTCTCATAGTTGTCTCCCGATAGTAGGACTATATTTCCTCCCTTATCGCTGCCCTTGATGACTATGTTAGGTGCCTCACGAAGATCTTTTAAGGCCTGTCTCTCTCTTTTTGTTCTCCAGTCCTCTCCACTCCCTGTTGATCCTCCCCAGATCTTTTTGTACTAGGTCCAAAAATAGTTTAATCCATTTGTTCTTGGAAATAGGGGGCATCTTAAGGGATTTAATTTTAAAATTTGAAGGTCTATTTACTGTATCTGTATGTATGGAAATTTCCTGGTCACTGTCAGAATCTGGATTTTCATTTAATAACACTATTAGGTTATCAAGAGCTTCTTGTTCATCTTGATTCTATGAAGTTATATTTTGGGTGTTTTCATGAGTGGAGTGCCAGTATCTAAATATCACTTTCCGTAAGAAGAGATTGATGTCTTTAAATACTTCAAATTCCTGCATATTGGACTTTGGTGAAAAAGACAAACCTCTTTTAAGTAAGGAAATGTGGTGTTCATTGAGAGGGAAATGCATAAGATTAATGACAGACATGTCCTGCGACTCCAAAGGTGAAAATTCAGAGGAGGAGTCTAAGGTAGTCCCAGCTAGCATCTCCGTGGACGACTTCTCAATTTCCTTTGGTTTCCCTTTGGTTCTTTTTCTTTTCCTTTTTCTTTTTGTGTTGGTGTCTTGCGTCCCACCTTTTGGGTGTTGGAAGATTGACTCTGCCTTGTGTTTGCTGTATCTGTGTGTCCCTTTGTTATCTCTAAAAAACCCACCATCTTACTTGGAGAGTCCAAATCGCTATCCGAAGATAGTGAATATTGGGGGCTGAGGGGGTTCTTCTGTTTCTACTTCTACAAGTTTTACTTCTGCCCCGCTGTAAAGTAGGATCAAAGACACTGTCCTTTTCTCAATCTGCTAAGTTCTGTTTAAATTTCTGTTGTTTATTATTTTTAAGATTTTTTTGAGTCTTTTCCACTTCCCTTTTCAGAGACTCATTCAGTCTCTTGAATTCTTGATTCTGTTTGAAAGACTCAAGGAGTTGTGTACTTGTATCTATTTCTATTTGAAGTTCACTAGGTTGTGCTAATTCTTCTGCCACAATGAGGTGCATTAATTCCAGGCCTCTGTTGACGCAGCTCTCTTTCCACAGATAGAGAAACCTCGGTGTGTGGAGGTGAGCAGTCGGAACTACCTTTTTACATAGACCCCTTGGGATGACCCTTTGCTCCAGATGAGATTTTAGGGATGATACATCCCATTTCCTATTTAAATATTTAATAATTAATTTCTTATGGTTTTTAAACAACTTCTTAAGGGTGTCATCACCCTGAGTTTGTTTTGTTTGATCTATAGAGAAAGCGGTTTGTATTTCAAGGTCAAATTTTTCATCCAGAACAAAGGCCATTTCCCAAGGGTGCAAGTAAAAGATGCTGTGGAAATGTACAAGAAAGGGGATAGCCAAAGGAAAAACAGAAGGAAAAAAAAAAAAAAAACAGGGAGGGGAGGGGGGAGGGGAGGGGAGAGAAAGGTAAAACCACAGAGGGAAGATGAAAAAATAAGAATAGCTGTGTGTGTAAGATGCCTACCAGAGAGTGCGGGTGATATTAAAAACACTGGTGGAGGTTAATGAACCTATAAAAAGGTGGGTATAGGCAGCCCTTTACCAGAAGGGATTTATAAAAGGAAAATCCCACATGCATATGAAGGAAAAAAGAGGAGGTTGGTTTTTATTTTTTATTTTTTATTATGTGGGTGGAAACTTCTTTTTGATACATTTTGCAATAAATTGTTTCTATTTATAATTATAGCCAGTGTGTTCCTCATTGATTGACCCTGTCCTGTGACCCCCTGGTCCTCCCCCGTTTTTTTTCATTCTGAACACTCACTGACCAGGTCCACATATATCCAGTGATATATACAAAATACTCCAGACAGATGTCTTACTCTAATCTCACGCTACAAGACCTGCATATCGGTACTGCCACTGCATGTAGAATAAATTTCCCACAGAGCGTCTATTATTGGGCAATTAAGGTTCAATTAAAGGTATAAGTTGGGTTAATACCCCTTCCACAATTAATCCAGTATGGAAGTGATTGTCAATACTAGCTAGAACATTCTGTTATTGTGTATCTAATATAATTATTTCATCAATGTTTAATGATTGCTGTAAAGACTTTCTATTCTTCAATAAAATACTTTGGACAAAAAAAAAAACTCAACAATACACGGAACCCCAAAAAACTCTAATTGATGGAGAAATGGAAGCAAAATTTAAACTACTCAGCCGACCAAACTGCTTAGCTCCAAACATCAAGCTACATCCTGTAAACATCCAAGTGCATCTCACACTGGGAAACAGCACAGAAATTACCACATCAATGGTACTTCACACCAACAAAACTCTCCAAGTTTGCACCCTCCTGCTCCCCTTCTTGCTGGAGAAACTGTGGCAACATTGGTACTGCAGAACACATCTAGTGGTCTTGACCACTACTATCCCTACTTTGGTACTCCATTCAAACCCTTCTCACCATTCTTACTGGCAACCCCACGAAAATCACATCTCAGCTGTCATTACTAGGGCTGGGGGTGGAAGCATGGGAAACAACACCACTCCATTCTCACACATGTCTAAACTGCAGTCCGACTCTTTATAACAAGGAACTGGAACAGTAACTTTATACCCTCCCTTCAACTAGCCCACAATATTCTTACCCAAAATTTCCAGATGGAACTTATTTTCTCCAAAGCAAACTTAACTCTACTTCAACTCCAGAAAGACTGGGCCCCCTTGCTAAACTACACCAACTTGGATATTACTGCCTTTCCCCAACAGTAACTTTGCTATCATACCTACTTCATGGATATTCGACACTTTAGAAAGATATATCTCTCACAGCCACTATCTGTCATGGTTAAAGATACCTGTTAACATTCCCCATCACCTCCCCTATCCCCTCCATCCCCCATATAGAACAAACCCCCGGTTCATATTATATTACGTCTCTTGACCTTGTTTCAACTCATCTGTACATTCTCTTGTTACTTCTTGCTACCTTTTGTATTGTATTACAATATCTCTCGAAAAACAACTGTTTGTAAAACTTTGCAATTCACTTTTTCTTCAATAAAAAAATAAGCCTCCGAATTTATTATTCAAATATAGCCTACTTAATGAATTTTCTGTGAAAGTACTCCAGTGTAAAACATAAATAAAAAGAATCACAAAAATTATGTCTAGTATACACCATACAGTGTGGTAAATCACATTTAATACATTCAATTCAATCAAGTGTAAAAAACAAACAAATATTATTATTATTATTATACAGGATTTATATAGCGCCAACAGTTTACGCAGAACTTTACAACATTAGGGCAGACAGTACAAGTACAATACAATTCAATACAGGAGGAATCAGAGGGCCCTGCTCTGCTCGTTAGAGCTTACAATCTAGGAGGGAGGGTCAAGTTATACAAAAGGGTAATAGCTGTGGGGGATGAGCCAATGGAGAAAATAGTGCAGTTGTTAGATGGAGGCAGAATAGGCTTCTCTGAAGAGGAAAGTTTTCAGGGATCGCCTAAAAGTGGATACATTTGGAGACAGTCTGACAGATTGGGGTAGGGAATTCCAGAGGATGGGCGAGTCTCGAGAGAAGTCCTGGAGGCGGATATGGGAGGAGGTGATGAGGGAGCTAGAGAGCAGGAGGTCTTGGGAGGAATGGAGAGGGCGATTAGGTTGGTATTTTGAGACTAGGCTAGTGATGTAGCTGGGGGCAGAGTTGTGGATGGCTTTGTAACTTATTGTTAGTATTTTGAATTTAATTCGTTGGGCGAGTGGCAGCTAGGAATGAGCTTCGAGTTCGAACATCGGCTGTTCGCCGGTTCACCGAACAGCGAACAATTTGGGGTGTTCTCTGCAAATTCGAAAGCCGCGGAACACCCTTTAAAAGTCTATGGGAGAAATCAAAAGTGCTAATATTAAAGGCTTATATGCATGGTATTGTCATAAAAAGTGTTTGGGGACCTGGCTCCTGCCCCAGGGGACATGGATCAATGCAAAAAAAAGTTTTCAAAACGGCCGTTTTTTCGGGAGCAGTGATTTTAATAATGCTTAAAGTGAAACAATATAAGTGTAATATTCCTTTATATTTCGTACTTGGGGGTGTCTATAATATGCCTGTAAAGGGGTGCATGTTTCCCGTGTTTAGAACAGTCTGACAGCAAAATGACATTTCAAAGGAAAAAAAGTCATTTAAAAATACTCGCGGCTATTAATGAATTGCCGGTCCGGCAAGGTTCATTGATAAAAACGGCATGGGAATTCCCCACAGGGGAACCCCCGAACCAAAATGTAAAAAAAAATGACGTGGGGTCCCCCTAAATTCCATACCAGGCCCTTCAGGTCTGGTATGGATAATAAGGGGAACCCCAGGCCACAATTTTAAAAAAAATGGCGTGGGGTCCCACTCAAAATCTATACCAGACCTGAAGGGTCTGGTATGGATTTTAAGGGGAACCCCGCTCCAAAATTTTTTTAAAAAATGGCGTGGGGTCCCCCCAAAAATCCATACCAGATCCTTATCCGGGCACACAACCTGGCAGGCCGCAGGAAAAGAGGGGGGACGAGAGAGCACCCCCCCTCCTGAACATTTTCCAGAGTAAAAACAAGCGCTTGAAAATAGACAGTAACCGGGGGATCAGCGTAACAATCCGACACGTTTCGCCTAAATAGATAATGCCTATTTAGGCGAAATGCATTGGGTTGTTACGCTGATCCCCCGGTTACTGTCTATTTTCAAGCGCTTGTTTTTACTCTGGAAAATGTAAGTAGAACTCTTATGTTTACAACAATAAATATTCCTTACGGAATTACGCTATGTGCCCTGTTCTTCCTCTCTTTTCTCTTTATGGTTGGGCTTATTTGCCCATTCGGTTTACCTGCTTTATCCATCGTTTTGGAGTGTTTGCCTGAAGACCGTATCCACTTAGTGAGCCTGAATTCCCTGGTCATCCTATAAAGCCTGTTTGACCCATCAGGTGTACACTTGTATGAGTCTATTCTTTCTGGTAAGCGACTGGTGCTTTTGGTGGTGGATCATCTATGTTACCTCTGTCACATTTTGGATGTTCACTCAGGAGTTCTGTGACTGTCACCCATTTATGTTTTGAACTTCACCCTTTTGGAATACATTTGGGACTTGTCTGTGTCCCCCCCCCTTTTTTTTTTTCTATTTACACCTTGGACATTAATTCTCATGGAACACGTGTCGCTATTTATATTGCTTTTTTCATATGTCAATTTTATTTTTGATATTGATCATTATTTGCTTAGCACTGCACATTTTCCATATGTATTTATACAAAGTGTAGACTTGGCTAAGCAAGAGTAGCTTCAATGGATCAGTCCTGACCAATCTGGTACCACATGTTAAGTAGGGATGAGCAGAACACCCCCCGGTTCGATTCACACACAACATGCCGAACAAGCAAAAAATTCGGAATAACACATGAACACCGTTAAAGTCTATGGGATACAAACATGAAAAATCAAAAGTGCTAATTTTAAAGGCTTATATGCAAGTTATTGTCATAAAAAGTGTTTGGGGACCTGGGTCCTGCCCCAGGGGACATGTATCAATGCAATTTTTTTTTTTAAATGGATGTTTTTTTCCGGAGCAGTGATTTTTTTAATGCTTAAAGTGAAACAATAAAAATTAATATATTCCTTTAAATATCGTGCCTGGGGGGTGTCTATAGTATGCCTGTAAAGTGGCACATATTCCCATGTTTAGAACAGTACCGCAGCAAAATGACATTTCTAAAGGAAAAATTGTCATTTAAAACTGATCGCGGCTGCAATGAATGGGTCTCGGCAATATAGATAAAACTCATTGAAAAAATGGCATGGGTTCCCCCCAGTCCATTGCCAGGTCCTCTGGGTCTGGTATGAATATTAAGGAGAACCCCAAACCAAAATTAAAAAAAAATTGCGTGGGGGTCCCCCTCAAAAAACCATACCAGGCCCTTCAGGTCTGATATGGAAATTAAGGGGAACCCTGCACCAAAATAAAAATAAATGGCATAGGGGTCCCCCCATAAATCCATACCAGACCCTTATCCAAGCACGGAACCTGGCAGGCTGCAGGAAAAGAGGAGGGTACAAGAGAGCGCCCCCCCTCCTGAACCATACCAGGCCACATGCCCTCAACATGGGGAGGGTGCTTTGGAGTAGCCCCCCAAAGCGCCTTGTCCCCATGTTGATTGGGACAAGAGCCTCATCCCCACAACCCTTGCCCGGTAGTTGTAGGGGTATGCAGGCGAGGGGCTTATCGGAATTTGGAAGCGGTGACCCTGCCCCCCTCTGATGCCACGTAGGCTTCCCCGTGGTGTCAGAGGGGGGCGGGGTCACCCGCTTACATCACCCAGAAGAAACGTCACACGGTGGGAGCCTCCCATGGAGGTGGAACGGTTGCGGCTTTTTTTTTTCCGGTCCGTCGGGCAGCGTGAATTTACATCGCTGGACATCTTTTTTTATTTTTTTACCACTTTCTTACTGGGCACTTAAACCCCCTTCTGTCCAGACCAATTTTCAGCTTTCAGCGCTGATGCACTTTGAATGACAATTGCGTGGTCATACAACACTGTACCCAAATTAAGTTTTTACCACTTTTTCCCCAAAATAGAGCTTTCTTTTGGTGGTATTTGATCACCTCTGCATTTTTTATTAATTTTTTTTTTTTATTTAAAAAGACCAAATTTATTTTTTTTTAATTTATATTTTTTTATATTTGTTATAAAATTTTGCAAACAGGTAATTTTTCTATTTTATTTATGTACGCTGATGAGGCAGCACTGATGGGCACCAATAGGTGGCAGCTATGGGCACTGATGGGTGGCAATAATGGCCACTGATCGGCACTGGTTGGTTACACTGATAGGCAGCACTGCTAGGTGGCACTGATTGGCACCACTGGTGGGCATTGATAGGTGGCACTCATGGGCATTGATAGGTGGCACTGGTGGGCACTGTGAGCACTGGCAGGTGGCAATGGCAGGTGGCACTGGCAGGGAGTACTGGGGGGCACAGATAAGGCAGAATTGCCTCTTCCTCTTCAGGACCTATGTCCCTTGCACATAAGCCGGTGAACGCCTTTTTTTTCTCCTCGCGCTGTTAGCGTGAGGCGAAAAAAAATGATTACTGAGCTTTTGTTTATCATTGGCTGACAGCTGATCATGTGGTAAGGGGCCAGGATCAGCCTGTTACTCGGATCTGTGATCACCCGAGTCTCAGTACGTGCAAAGGAGAGGCCGTCATATGACAGCCTCCCGGAAACTCAGGTCCGCGTTGTAGCCGTCATTCGGCTATAGCGTGGAGGCCAAGTTGTTAATAAAGCACTTGTCCCAAGCTGTTTCTTGTCTTTTTTACCATTTTTGAAATTTTTTTGTGAAATGGTAGGGGTACAACCTACCCTGTTACCAATTCACATGGGGGGGGCTGGGATCTGGGGGTCCCCTTGTTAAAGGGGGCTTCAAGATTCCGATAAGTCCCCTGCCCGCAGACCCCCACAACCACCGGGCAAGGGTTGTGGGGATGAGGCCCTTGTCCCCATCAACATGGGTACAAGGTGATTTGGGGTCAGACCCCAAAGCACCCTCCCCATGTTGAGGTCATGTGGCCTTGTGCAGTTCAAGAGGGGGGTGCTCTCTCACCCCCCCTCTCGCCCCCCCAAGCCTGCAGCCTGCCAGGTTGCATGCTTGGATAAGGGTCTGGTATGGATTTTGGGGGGACTTCTACGCCATTTTTTTTAAATTTTGGCACAGAGTTCCCCTTAAAATCCATACCAGACCTGAAGGGCCTGGTATGGATTTTGGGGGGGACCCCTACATCATTTTTTTTTTAATTTGGTGGCAGGGTTCCCCTTAATTTCCATACCAGACCTGAAGGGCCTGGTATGGATTTTGGGGGGACCCCACACATTTTTTTTTTTGGTTTGGTGTTCCCCTTAATATTCATACCAGACCCAAAGAGCCTGGTAATGAACCGGGGGTGCCCTTTTTTTCAATGAGTTTTATCCATGTTGCCGAGACCCGACAATACATTACAGCCACGACCAGTTTTAAATGACAATTTTTCCTTTAGAAATGTCATTTTGCTGCGGTACTGTTCTAAACACGGGAAAAATGCGCCACTTTACAGGCATACTATAGACACCCCCAGGCACATTATTAAAAGGAATATTTCATTTGTATTGTTTCACTTTAAGCATTAAAAAAAAAATCACGGCTGTTTTTTTTTTTTATAATTTGCTTGATACATGTCCCCTGGGGCAGGACCCAGAAACCAGAAAATCTCGTATGCATTCTTCATAAATTCTTCCTTATTTCACCAAATTTGTGCTCTCCGCCACAATAAGTACTAAGTAAACTCGCCAGGGACCAGTGCTGGTAATATTTCTCAGGTCACCTTGAGGCTAGGTGACAGATGCACAGCATTGGGATCAGGAGTGCACCGCAAGGTAGTGGACCCTACAGCTGACTGCTGCGGATGTGAGTCAGGGTGGTAAGGAAGGCACGCCAACATGGATCCCACTGGGGTTAGAGCGTAAGATTCCCTGGGGCGAGGAGTCTAAGAGCCAGCAGGTGTTCACCAGAGCCTCTAGTGGTGAGGAGGGACTGGGCTGCAACTGGCTCCAGGTCGTGACCCCCAGGGTGCCCCAGCTCACACCCACAGTAGGCAACAGGAGGATAGGGATAGTAAGGGAATAAGCCAAGGTCAGGGTCACAAGCAGACAGGGAAAGTCGAGAACAGGCCAAAGTCGGTAACTGGAATCAGACGTAGGAAACACAGCAAGTACACACGAAAGCTAACACACAATGGTTGATCAGCACTGCTGGCTTGCAGTGCACAGGTTAATATAGGGTTCCCTGATAGGGCCTGGGGTGGGGCCATGCTTAGTGAAGAGGTTATAAAACCAGCCAGGTGTGAGTGGCTGGCCTCTTAGTCTGATCACATGAGGAGAAGGTAAGCTGACAGAGAAAGATTACTGCATAACCATGACAATATTATAAACCAGCTGACCATGTACGAGACTCTGGGAGAAACGATCACGAATAATGATCGCAAGCTTCACAAATCTCCTCTTAAAGACCTTTTAAAAATGGTCATTCCATTTATATCATTGCATCACATGAAGGGAGAAGAAAAAAGAAGAGGGCTCTCATAGCGTAAAAACATCCAAACCTCTTTATTCCGTAAAATCAATCAGTACACTTACATTCACGTGTGTCTCCACTGACACTAGTATGCAGGTATAATCAAAGAGCCTAGTCACCTCAGACAGCAATTCCGAGCCTCTTCCTCCTTTATGTGATATAATACTCAGTTTATGGGTGGTAGCGCTGTTCACTTTATTATATATATCTTTTATTTTTGATGTTTTTACATACAAATTGGATAGCAGCCGCTATCTTTCTTTCCTGTGGCAGTTCTTTATACTATATATATATATATATATATATATATATATATATATATATATATATATATATATATATATATATATATATATATATATATATATATATTTATTTATATATATAATTATATATATATATATATATATATATATATATATATATATATATATATATATATATATATATATATATATATATATAAATATATATATATATATATATATATATATATATATATATATATATATATATATATATATATTATTTTTTTTTTGGAGAGAAAGATTTTTGGCCCCATCCGTGGACAATTATTCTACTTGAGGAAAGTAGAAAGTATGGGGCCTCAGCTTACCACCATGGGGATAGCCATATCAGCATGCAATTTATCGTGCCAATGAATTGTTACTAGATAGAGAAGCAAATATAAAAAGATTTTGACAACAATTATGGAAAATGCTGTAAACAAAGAGTTTAGAATACATGTGAGTGATAATTTGTAATACTATACTTTAAAAGTAGTCCATCTCTAGGCAAAATTTAATGCCTCACCTGCTTTTACCCATTTTAGAGGTTCTTTTTTTTTTCTGAAACAATCTTCTACTCACCTGCATCTGCCATTCCTGTCCTCTGCCAGCACCATTTTCAGGTGTGGTGGACTATTAATCCAGCACTGCAAATATACCAGGACCAGCTGGTTCCCACTAGTCCTTTTGTGCTGACATCATTGCTGCAGACACTACTTTTGGATCCTGATAGGACCCTGCCACTGGACAGCCAATAGAAAGTGTCCATAACAAGCAGGCAGTGATGTGGACAGCCAAACAATGAACCCAGCTCCTGTACACAAAAAAATAGAAAAGAAGGGATGAGGCATTCAGGACATTTCTTTTTTTTTTTTTTTTTTATAGTATTGATTTTGATCAATGCCCCTAGTGATGCTAGGTGGAAGTTGCCTTTTTCTGCATGTGTTTCTGCTTTTTATTTGTAGTCACCCTTCCAATCAAATGAGTGTTGGTGTGTTTTGGAGATTAAGGAATTTCTGAGTAATCATTACAGGGTCAACCAAAAACTGTTGTTTCAATACAAAAAGAATGTCTTGTCTCAAGTGGGCATTGCTGCATAGTCCTTGTGTGAATAAACTATCCAAATATTTCAGTGTGATTAGTCCAAATATACAGTGTGATTACACATATTAACTGTATCAAACATAGTATAAATTGACTGATTACTTTTTATGCTTGGAATTCTCTTTTAAATCCAAGTTGAATTAAAAAAAAAAAAGAGAAACGCAAAACAGCAAATGGTAAGGAAATAATAAAATTGATTAAAACCATCGGATTCCCATAATCTAGTAGTCTTTGTTTTTTTACAGAACATGGTTCATCATAATTTCTTTGTAATTGTAAATCAATATTCTTTTTGTGTTTAATATATATCACACTAGATAAAGCCCAAATAACTCAGAATTCACAGTTATTGCTGCACAGTCAACTAATTCATTTTAGTAATTTAGGCAAAGCTAAATGAAGCAGATTTTAATAAATAAAATTATTGCTGATATTTCACCAACATAATGTTTAATATGTATGAGTATATTATTACATTTCTGTCCAATTTTTTATACAATATAAAAAATAGTTTTAAAGACCAAGCATTTAGAAAATAGGAAATGTGTCATTTTACAATAAATCAAATTATTTCCATAACAGAAATAAGCATTGTTATTAAAATATGCTCTAAAAGCTTGTCCTTCTACTCCTACTACCTGTTTCTGACATTTTAAAATGTTCTGCTGATTTTCTTATGTTTCTAAAGTTTTAAGTCCCATGCAGACATTGCCATCGTGGTGCACTGCATTAGAGGATGTGTGCACTGTGTTAAGGAAGTCTACTCAACTGAATGGGCTGGCAATGAACCAACATTTTCAAGAAAATGGGCCTGTACCATTTTTTTGGCAAAGCAGTACACCACAATGCAAGATATATAGTTTTATGACATAAATTATTGGGGTAGTGAAAATGGAGAAACATATAAATAAATGGGAACATCTCAGGTTAGGATTATGGTAGTTATCTTTGTCAACCTGTTTTTGAAGGTGCAAGCTTTGGAGCTGATGTCTTTGTATTTTTTACTGCTTACTTTACTTAGTGAATCACCTTGATTGTGATTGCGCTTCCTAAATAACTACCAATAAATCCCTAAAGAAAATAGATTAACTTGCAATAAGGCAAGATACTGAGTGCACAATCAAATATTTGTGTTCCCTGACTGGGAATAGTGAACAATGCACAATAATGAAATATATGTGTTCCCTATATGGGAATAATGAACAATAAACAATAAAGATAAATTCTATACACTCAAAAAAAACCAAGAAAACGAACTGAATAAAAATAAGAGTCCAAATGCACAAAAATAATCCTCAGAGTCTTCTGCACAAAAACGCACAACACACCACTAGTGCATAAACGTTGAAAATGCAAGTGTTCTCCTCCACCTCAATATCCTAGCCTCTCACCTCACGTTCTGACCCCTGTTTCACCAGAAGGTCAGAAAAAGCAGGTTCCCTCTCAGGGATATATATGAATCAGCTGGTCAAGGAGCTCCTATTCCACCTGTGCTGCCTCCGGCTGATATGATGGATACCAGCCAGTACAAATTCCCTCAATGGGGTCCGGTGCACATAGGAACAGAAAAGGCAAAATCTAGTGCTCTCTGTATATCAAAATGGTTTATTTCCTCATAAAAACATTAAAACGTTACTCACAAACGTAGCACTTGAGCAGTGCAGGCACAGGATGCATAGAAACAACAAGATGCTTGCGGGATGACGTTGCCACTGCGACTTCTTCCCCCTATACGCGTTATGTCAAATGGGCTACTACACCACCGTGACTTCTTTAGTAAGGGTTGAAGACTGGACGTAGGAGACAGACCTTAGGTGGCGTTGTTACATCCCCAGTTATTCAGAAGGATAAGCTTCTGGTCCCAGTTACCCTTTCTTGGTCTGAGTCGTCTATTGAGATACAGGCTCTAATCGACTCTGGGGCTGCAGGCCTGTTCATAGAAGGTGCCTTTTTTTCTAAGCACTTGATTCTGCTGCAGCTTCGTGCCACTCCACTTGCTATTGAGGCTATTGATGGGAGACCTCTACAGCCTGCCCATGTGACTCATGAGACTGCTCCATTGATCATGGCCATAAGGGCTCTTCACCATGAGATAACCCAATTCCAAGTAATTTCCTCTCCTCATTATCCAGTGATTATTGGTTATCCTTGGCTACAGAGGCACAACCTCTCTTTTGATTGGCTTCAGGCTGAGGTTCTTTCCTGGTCACCACAATGCAGTAAGACATGTTTTCAGAAAGGGGCTAAGGTCTTGTGCACCTCTTCCCTCTCCTCCTTGCCAGAGGAGTACCGCAAATTTAACGATGTCTTTGACAAAGGTCGAGCCGGCAGTTTGCCTCTACACTGGCTAACCTTCAGCCTGGTGCTATGCCTTTCCATGGCCGGGTTTACCCTTTGTCTGTCTCGGAGGATAAAGCTATGAAGGACTATGTTGCTGATGCACTTTCTCAAGGGTTCATTTGCAAATCCTCGTCTCCTGCTGGTGCTGGCTTCTTCTTTGTGAAAAAGAACAGTGGTGAACTGAGACCTTGTTTTGATGTTAGGGGCCTCAATCGCATCACGATTAAGAACGCCTACCGGATTCCATGGATTACGGAATTATTTGACCGCCTAAAGGAAGCAACGGTTTTCACAAAGCTCGATCTGAGAGGGGCATACAATCTTGTGAGGATCAAGGAGGGCGATGAATAGAAAACTGTATTTAACACTAGGACAGGGTATTATGAATACCTTGTAATGCTGTTTGGCCTTTGTAATGCTCCTGCAGTTTTTCAGGAGTTCATCAACGATGTCCTCTGAGACATGTTGCAGCAATGTGTGGTGTTTTATCTCAATGACATTCTCATATATTCTAAATCCTTAGAGAGCCACCACACAGATGTCTCCCGTGTGCTACAGAGGTTGAGAGATAATAACCTGTATTGTAAGTTGGAGAAGTGTGAGTTCCATTGTGAACAGATTCAATTTCTGAGTTATGACATTTCTACTGTCGGTTTTTCGATGGACCTAGAGAAATTACCTGCAGTTTTACAGTGGCCTCGACCAGTAGTTCTATATCTGTTACAAAGTTTTCTTGGCTTTGCCAATTATTATCAGAAAATGTATTCGGAACTTTGCTTATCTGGTCAAACCCCTGACTGATGTGACCAGAAAGGACGGTAATCTACAGGATTGGTCTCCGAATTCCAATAAAGCCTTAGTCTTTTAAGGCTGCATTTGTTTCAGCTCCTGTGTTGGCACATCCTGATCCTACGCTACCCTTCATTCTTGAGGTTGATGCATCTGAGACTGGAGTGGGCACCCTTCTGTCTCAACATTCTACCTCTGAGCGCTATGCATCCTTGTGGCTACTTTTCTGAGAATTTGTCTCCTGCAGAATGCAATTACAAGATTGGGGACAGAGAATTGTTAGCTATCATTTTAGCCCTTAAAGAATGGAGGCATCTCCTCAAAGGTACCACTATGCCATAAGAATCTCACATTCTTGTCAGGCTAAAATCCTCTCTTCCAGAAGGGCCCAATGGGCTCTTTCCTTGTCAAGCTTCAATTACATTCTTAACCTGTAAAAATAATGTAAGGGCTGATGCATTGTTGCAGCAGTTTTCCTCCACTTCCAAGATGGAGTCGGTTCCTGTTCCTGTGATACCTCCAGAACGTATTCTGGCTATGGTTCGTACCAGTCTCACTTCATCTTTGGGTGACAGAATTCTTGCCGATCAGATCCATTCTCCTCCAGAGAAACCATGTGACTGCTGCTTTGCTCCTGAGAGTCTCTGCACCTCTGTGCTCCAGACTTACCATTCTCCCAAGGCTGCTGGCCACCCTGGGAAGAATCAACTCATTTTGGCTATTTCCCAACAATTTTGGTGGCTTAGTCTCCACGTTAATGTAACCGCCTTCGTAGCCACCTGTTCCATCTGTGCTATGAGTAAGACACCACGACACCTTCCACCTGCCACAACAATGCATCAGCCCTTACATTCTTAGTACCGGTTAAGAATGAGACTATGTAATTGAAGCTTAACCCAAACCCAATGGAGAGAGGCCTTGGACCCACCTTTCTATGGATTTTATTGTGGAGTTACCCAACTCCCAAGGCAACACTGTTATCCTTATGGTGGTTAATCGGTTCTTGAAAATGTCACATTGCATTACACTTAAGAAGTTGCCCACATCCCAAAGAACTGGCATCCATCTTTGCTCAGGAGATCTTTCGATTACATGGGCTACACAAGGTTATCGTCTCGGAAAGGGGTAGCCAGTTTGTATTCAGGTTTTGGCGAGCCTTTTGTGCACAGTTAGGAATTCAGCTTTCCTTCTCCTCTGCATATCACCCGCCATCCAATGGAGCCGCAGAATGAGCCCACCAAGCCTTGGAGAAGTTTCTATGCTGCTATATTTCTGACCACCATAACTGGTCAGACCTCCTACCTTGGGCAGAGTTTGCTCACAATAGTGCCGTCAATACCGCTTCCTGATTGTCTCCGTTTATGGTGAATTATGGTTTCCAACCATCCATGTTGCCTGACTCATTTGTTCCTCAAAGAATTCCTGCATTAGAGCAGCATCTTTGCGATCTTCGCTCCACTTGGATGCAGGTCCAGAAGTCCTTGCGATGTGCCAGTGAGAGGTACAGACTCCATGCTGACCACCGACGCCTACCTGCGCCTTCCTACCAGGTTAGGGAGAGGGTCTGGCTATCATCTCGTAACCTCAGACTCTGTGTTCCCTCTCTGAAACTGGCACCATGGTTAACTGGGCCTTTCTGTATTCTATGTAGGATCAACCCAGTGGCTTACGCATAGACCTTCCTTCTAACGTTCGTATTTCGAATGCTTTTCATGTGTCCTTATTGAAATCTTTGGTGATCAACCGCTTCACCACCTCTGTACAACGTCCCTGCCTGGTGCAAAATGAGAACCATGAGGAGTATGAAATACAGCCGATCATTGACTGCTGTAGGTTCTGTGGGCACATACAGTACCTGGTTCATTGGAGAGGGTACATTCCAGAGCAACGCTCTTGGGCCTCATCCCTGGACGTACATGCTCCTGTCCTCCTCTGTGCTTTCCATAGACGTTTTCCCCTCAAGCCTGGTGTTCCTCCGAGGGGGAGGGCTCATTGAGGGGGTACTGTCATGGCTGGGCTCTCAGTCCTTCCTTCTCTGTGCTCAGGTTGCTCAGCTGTCGGTTAATTGCCAGAACTCATTGTTCCACAGTGGCTCAACTGTTGATCATCTCCTGCTCGTCAGTCAATCTCACAGACAGCTCCTCCTGGCTATTTAAACTGTCTGGTTCATTTCATCAATTGGCTTTGCCTTGATCTAACATATCGAGAGACTCTCTGCTGTGTTCTTATTGAAGACTTGCCTGGCTGATGTCCATTCTGGTTCCTGATCCTGTCAGCTGGATGCAACCCGGACCAAGGAACAACGAAGCCGATGATGGATGGACCTGATGATGGATGGACCCTTCCTCTTGGTCACTCTATTCCCACTTTTTTAGCTATCTCTGGTATGTATCAATGCCGCAAACCTCTATGCAAAACCTGTCGGTTTGTAAAGCATGGTCAGAAGGATTTTTGGGAGCTGGGAGTTGAAGCACTGGGGAGGTTTGGGGGGGTGGAGGGTGGGAGGAAAAAGGGGGGAGATTCCCCCGGTGGGGTGTTTTTTGTTTTGTTTCTCCCCTCCTCCCTAAGTCATACTCTCTGGAGATGTAAAAAGAGGGGAAAAGGGGAGGGAAGGGAAGGAAAGTAATCCTTATATTTTTTCTTTTTCTCTTGCCCTTTTGCCTTCAACGGTTGGTTTTCTTTTTTCTGTTTTGGTTTTGGTCTTAAGATTTTTATGATTTACAGACTGGGTTTTTTCAGGTTAAAGTAATAAAAATGTATATGTATATGTAGGCATACAAATGTATATGAAGTATGGCTACTTAGAAGGCATTAGATATATAGTAGCTATATAACATCATAAGGATCGTAGGTAGACTAGAGGAGCTGGCGGAGGTAAGCCGGGGACTCCCTCCTCTAGGACATGCTCAACCACATCCCCCCAGTAGGTTAGCACTCAAAAAATAAGGAATTTAGGTCGAGTGCATAAAGCTGATTTACTTTAGATCCCCCTGGGGAGAGGTGCCCTCTCTAGGAGGATTTAATTGACAGGGGGGTTTTTAACCTCCTGTTCAGATCTCTTTGGGGATTTTATTTTTTTTTGTGTTAGGCCCTCTGAGGTTTTTTTTTTCTCCGTGTTTGTCCCTCTGCGGGGGTGTTTTTTTATTTATTTATTTATTTTTTGTGTTAGGCCCTCTGTGGGTTTTTTTTTTCATGTTAGGCCCTCTGCGGGTTTTTTTCCCCCTCTCCCTCTCCATCTCCTCTCTCCCCCTCTCTCTTGCCTGGGTTCCTCCTGAGTTTAGAGATTTCCCCCCTAGATGGGGTGAGAGGTAAAAGAAATGGGTACCATTTCAATAATGTCAATTAATGCTAAGGGACTAAACATCCCCGAAAAGCGACGTATACTTCTTCAGGATTTGAAAAGATCAAGGATTGACATAGCATTTGTCCAGGAAACGCATTTTAAAGAGAATAGCCTCCCTGTTCTTAGGAACAGATCTTTTCCAATAGGTTGCCACGCTACTAATCCTGTTGCTAAGACAAGGGGGTGTCTATATTGATTTCGAACAAGATTCCATGGTCATGCACAGAAACCTTGTTGGATGCCAGGGGGCAATACCTGCTCCTGAAGGGTAAGATTGGGGGGGCAAGAGCAACCTTGGATGCTTTTTATGCTCCTAATATACAACAAGACACCTTTTTCAGAAATTCTTGGATAAAACTATGAGATTTACGGAGGGTCAATTGATTATGCGGGGAGATTTGAATGCATCTCTAGTTCCAGGTGAGGATACTTCTTCAGGGGTCTCAGCTGTATCCTTGGGTGTTTGGAAGCAAATTGTTAGGTCACTCTACGGAGCAAGATTAGTGAATACATGGCACCTCTTCCATTCTGGAGAAAGAGATTACTCTTTTTTCTCAGCCCCACACAAGACATACTCTCGTATAGATTATCTTTTTACTCCGCACAGTCAATTGCATGCAATAGAGGAAGTAAATATTGGGAAAATAACCTGGTCAGACCATGCACCAATTTTTTTGAAGTATAATCTCTCAGATATTCAACTACCCGGACATGCGATGTGGAAACTGAATGAAAGCCTCCTACAAGACCCCTTTGTGATAGAGAAGGTACGTAAAGAGGCAAGGTGGTATTTTCAGATTAATGACACTCCCGAATGTAATTCGGGAGTGATTTGGGAAGCTCACAAAGCAGTGATGCGGGGAGTTTTGATCAAGCATGGGGCTATGATTAAAAAAGAGAGAGAAGCCAAGATGACATCACTAATGGCAGATATACATCGCCTGGAGATGCTGCATAAATGAACCCCTACTTTAACCATGGAACGGAATCTTTTGACGACACGCAGAAAGATCATAGATTTACTTCGGTATGAAGCTAAAAGAGCAATACAAGTAGGAAAAAAGCAGAGCTATCAGTATGGGAATAAATGCGGTAAACAACTCGCTGACTCTCTGAGTGAACAGCAATTAAGGACCTATGTCCCAATGATTATGGGAACTGAGGGTGAAAGATATCTGCTGCCAAGAGAAATAGCGCAGAGGTTCAGGGACTTTTATTCAACTTTGTACAATTTACACCCGAAACTCCAAAATCAGACTGCAGTAGAGGAATATGTGTCAACTTCTGGTTTGCCTAGCCTGGTGTCTATTGGCAGGAATTGGAAAAACCAATCACATTGGAGGAAGTTCATGAAGCTGTGAATTTGACAAAGATGGGGAAGGCCCCGGGCCCAGACGGTTTTACCGCCCAATATTATAAGCTGCTTGTTCCTATTTTAGGACCTTATTTGGTTAAAATGTATAATGGATTGGGAGATTCAGGTTCATTCCAGATGGAATCCCCGAAAGCGTTAATCACGATCTTACCTAAGGAAGGTAAAGACCCATCACAATACAGGAGTTATAGACCGATATCCCTTCTAAATGCGGATCTGAAGCTTTTCTCTAAGATCTTGGTGATGCGGCTCCAACAGTATCTACCCTTCCTGGTCCATTTGGACCAGGTAGGGTTTGTCCCGACACGGGAAGCACGAGATAATACGATTAGGACTTTGAATTTAATTCATATAGCTAATACTTCCGAAATCCCATCCTTATTTCTGGGAACAGATGCAGAGAAAGCTTTCGATCGCATTAATTGGCAGTTTATGTTTGCGGTGTTAAGACAAGTAGGGATGGGTAACAATATGATTAGATGGATTTCGAGTATCTATACACAACCATCAGCTCAGGTTAAGGTGAACGGGGTGCTATCTCAGCCTTTTAGTGTCACGAATGGAACGATGCCCACTGTCCCCAATATTATTTGTTTTGTCGTTGGAGCCCTTAATGTGTAGGATTCGGTCAAATCCAGATATAGGGGGTATATCAATAGGAAGTATGCAGTATAAAGCTTCGGCGTATGGAGATGATATGTTGTTTTCATTGACTAATCCGATTGTATCATTACCTAACCTTCTTCAAGAAATAGAGACATACAGCTCCTTTTGAACTTTAAGATCAACGTATCAAAATCCGAGGCAATGGGAGTTGGGATTTATAGCAACATATTAGGAACACTGAAGGCAAGTTACAAATTTAAATGGTCAGATCAAGCCTTGAAATACCTGGGAACTTTTATCCCAGCAAATCTTTCCCATACATACAATCTTAATTTCCCACCAATATTACATAGAGTGTGAGTCCTCCTGGAAAGGTGGCAGAGAGGGTTCCACTCCTGGTTTGGGAGGTGTAATATTATTAAAATGAATATCCTGCCAAAGTTTTTGTATTTATTTCAAGCATTACCTATCGCTATACCTAAATATTATTTCAAACAGATACATTCCCTTTTTGTCAGATTTATCTGGGCAAATAAACACCCAAGGATTAGCAGAGCCCTGTTGACTATACCCAAACAAAAGGGTGGACTAGCTGTACCAGACATGTACAAATACTATCAGGCGGCTTTATTAAGCCGCTTGATCGATTGGAGTAGACATGGAGATGGGAGGTTATGGCGGGGCCTGGAGCAGGCTCAGAGCAGTGCTTTACTGCAATGAGCCGCTTGGTGTTATAAAGACCTTCCGACTATTAGGAAGGCACACCGTGTGATAGGACCTGTGATAGGAAACCTTCGGCAATAATCTCACCGTTGTTTCCAATACTGGAGAATCCCCAGTTTGAGCCAGGTCTGAGGAAGGGAAATTTTACGGCATTGATGGAACAGGGGATCTTCCAGGCCTCTCATTTTTTAACAGGTGAAGCATGGCCCACGATACTTTCATTGACAACAGAATCTTTATCATACTGTTTGGATTTTTGGTGTACGGTACAGCTGAGACATTTTTTGAACAATTTAATCATGCCAAGTAGTTATGGGCGCACTCTAACAATCTTTGAGGAATATTGTAACGGAAGTGGTGTATTCCACCAAACCCTTTCTAAAACGTACACGCTGCTGGTAGCACCCTCGGAGGACCTTAGGGGAGGACCTTAGGTTGCCCTTTTTAGGGGGTGGGAGAGAGATTTGGGTCGAACCTTTAGGGAAGAGCAGTGTACTAATATGATATTTGAGTCGTCAATCTGCATAAGAATGCAGGAGACAAATTTTAAGATTCTGTCCCGTGGTACCGCACCCCAGCATTCCTAAACAGATACTACCCGGAGGGATCAGATAATTGCTGGCGTTGCGGGGGGGGGGGGTCCTGCCCAGAATAGAGAACTTTTGGAAGGAAGTCTGGAGAATTGCTCAAAAATTTAGTGATCAGGAGATTCTGATTTTCCTATTACAAGATACTAAAATCCCAGTTAAATCATATAAGAAATCTATTCTATGTCATCTGCTGAATGCAGCTAGAGCATGTATTCCACTCACTTGGAAGCAGGCACAAACCCCAACGGTAGGATTGTGGCTTAAAAGAGTAGAACAATTGAACCTTATGGAAGATTTGGTTTGGACATCCCGGCAAAAAAGAGGGACATATCTGAAAACATGGTCTCCATGGAATCTTTTCATTAATACAGAAGAGGGAAAAAACCTTATAGATATAAGTTCTAATGACTGAAAACAGAAGATGTGGCCATTGGATTCTTGGCAGGGGAGGGGGATGTGGGGGAGAGAGGGAGGAGGAGGGGATGGGGAGGTGGGAGGGGGGAGGTGGGAGATGGGCTCTGCCCCTCCCTTCCCTTAGGGGTTTTATTTATTTATTATTTATTTATTTATTTATTTATTTATTTATTTATTTATTTATTTTGTGTTTTGTGTGTTTTTGTTTTTTGTTTTTTTTTGTAAATATAGAGGTAAGAGAGAGTTAGACACTTAAGGAAAATATAGATAGAACCCCCCCAGGACGGAGTTGGAGATATATTTTGATTAGGGACGGGAGAGGATCTCTGCCTTAATGCGTTTGGGGGATTGTAATGAGGTTTTGACTTTGTTGTAATTACAGAGCCTGGTCGTGGCTTTAGAAGAAAATGAATTTATTTGTATATTAGATTAGCATATAGACATGCATAATATGTTATATTTGATGTTGGTAAAGTGTATGCCTTTCTTCCTCTTAAACCAGAAATAATAAAAATATTAAATATGAAAAAAGAAGGATTTTTGTGTGAAAGGTAAAACATATCCCATTAAGGGTTTTCACACCTGTTCCTCTGACCAGGTGGTGTATTGTTTGACATGTCCCTGTGGCCTTTTCTATGTGGGGTGAACCATTCGGCCACTTCGCAAGTGTTTTGGTGAACATTGCAGTTTTATTACTAATGGATTGGACATTCATAGTGTCCCTAGGCATTTCCTCAGTCACCATGGAAAATCTACAGATGGAGTGAGGGTTTGGTTCATTGAAGCAATGCCGAAAGACCTGCCTCCAGCTGAGCGTTTTAGAAGACTATGCCATAGAGAAATGTTCTGGATCTTCTCTTTAAATGCATTGGCCCTTGCGGGGGTTTAATGAGGATTTTGAGATCAGCACCATCCTTTGATTCCTCTCCCCCCCCCCTTCCCACTCTTTTCTCTTCCATTATAATAATTTTTTTTCCCTATAGGACATTTTTAGTTATTGCATATTCTGTATGTATAGATAGATACATATGATGTGTCAGAGACTATATGCACATGGTTGGTGTTTTTGTGCATGACATATATAGGATGCACACCCATCTACATAAGCCCATGCAATTTTTTACTAAAATTACATTTTTTTGAGTACATAAGCCCACGTGCTCCCCCGTCATCCTTATTGCTGGTACCGTATATTGTTCTGTTGTATCAGATCTTATATAGCTCCCATTTTTAATTTTTATTTATTTATTTATTTATTTATTTTTTAACCAGTTGCCGACCGCCGCACGACGATGTACGTCGACAGAGCGGCATGGGCAGGCAAAAGGGCTTACATGTACGTCCTTGCCTGCCCACGGGTGGGGGGTCTGATCGGACCCCCCCGGTGCCAGCGGCGGTCGGATCGAGGTCAGGGTCGATCAAAGGTGAGGGGGAGGCCACTCATTCGTGGCTCCCCCCCCGCGATCGCTCCTGGCCAATGACAAGCTTCCTCGGCTTCTGTGAATGTAAACAGAAGCGGAGGAAGTGATGTCATCCCTCCTCGAGCCGGTCTTTTTGATCCGGCGCCGAGGAGAGAAGACATCCAAGTAAGTGCACCAACACTACACTAACAGTAGAACACGCAGGCACACTTGTCACCCCCCTGTCACCCCCCAATCACCCCCTGATCACCCCCCTGTACCCCCTGTCACTCTGACACCAATAGCAGGTTTTTTTTTTTTTCTGATTTATTGCATTGGTGTCAGTTTGTGTCAGTTACAAGTGTTAGGGCAGTTAGGTTAGCCCCCTTTAGGTCTAGGGTACCCCCCTTTAGGTCCAGGGTACCCCCCTAACCCCCCTAATAAAGTTTTAACCCCGTGATCACCCCCCGTCGCCAGTGTCACTAAGCGATCGTTTTTCTGATCGCTGTATTAGTGACACAGGTGACGCTAGTTAGGGAGGTAAGTATATAGGTTTGCTGTCAGTGTTTTATAGCGACAGGGACCCCCATATACTACCTACTAAAGGTTTTAACCCCTTGATTGCCCCCTAGTTAACCCTTTCACCAGCGATCACCATATAATTGTTACGGGTGACGCTGGTTAGTTGGTTTGTTTTTTGTAGTTTATTGTAGTTTATTACAGTTTTAGGGCACCCGCCGTTTATTATCCTATAAAGGTTTAACCCCCTAATTGCCCGGCGGTGATAGAAGTTAAGTTTTTAGGATCAGATAAGGTCTGCGTCGCCCCAGGCAGCGTCAGGTTAGCGCCAGTACCGCTAACACCCACGCACGCAGCATACACCTCCCTTAGTGCTATAGTATCTGAACGGATCGATATCTGATCCGATCAGATCTATACTCCCCAGCAGTTTAGGGTCCCCCAAAAAAACGCAGTGTTAGCGGGATCAGCCCAGATACCTGCTAGCACCTGTGTTTTGCTCCTCGGCCCAGCCCAGCCCAGCCCACCCAAGTGCAGTATCGATCGATAACTGTCACAAAACACTAAGCACACATAACTGCAGCGTTCGCAGAGTCAGGCCTGATCCCTGCGATCGCTAACAGTTTTTTGGTAGCGCTTTGAATCAGTCGCTGACAGTCAGGAGCTTTTTTGCCTGTGAGTCTCACTAGTGTACCCCTAAATTTAGAGCCCAAAATGGCAAATAGAAGGTACACTAGTGAAGAGGCCTACACGTTTCTGAGCATGACAGATAGTGAAGAGGAAGTCACTCATCTGTCAAGTTCAAGCTCAGAATACGAACCTGTAGAGGACAGCGGCTCCATGACAGATAGCTCTGACGACGGAGTTGTGGTCCCTGCTAGGGTCAGGCGTACCAGACCCCGATCTTCTTCTTCTGTCCTTGAAGTGCAAGAACCGCAGGGCTCTCGTATGGAGCAGAGAAGTACTAGTGCCTCTACTCCTTCTGGTGAACTGGCAAGCACCAGCGGCCTAGTACACCCTGGTCGTACATCCAGCACTGCAGTATCACGTGGTGACGTGGCGAGTCCCATAAGTGCAGTTCAAGCTGGCGAGGTGGCAAGCACAACTAGTGTCCCGCTGCCACCAAGAAGACAAAGACAGGCCCGTCGTGCCCATAGTGCCCTTCCTGCTGCATTCGCCAATCCAAATTGGGTACCCACCACTTCTGCAGCACCCGTACTTCCCCCTTTCACTGGCCAACCCGGAATTCAGGTGGAAACAGTTGACTTTATGCCACTGGATTTTTATTCACTGTTTTTCACTGAAGATCTCTATAGATCTATTGTGGACCAAAGCAATTTGTACGCTGGTCAACACATCGCTGCTAATCCCCAGTCCTCCCTTGCCAGAGATTGGAGACCAATTACGGTCTCCGAATTTAAGATCTTTCTGGGCCTTTCCCTCAACATGGGCATAACCAAAAAGAGTGAGTTGCGGTCATATTGGTCCACTAACCCAATTCACCATATGCCCGTGTTCTCTGCTTCAATGGCCAGGGCACGATACGAGCAGATTTTGCGGTTCATGCACTTCAACGACAATGAACTCTGTCGTCCTCGTGGAGACCCTGCATACGATCGGCTCTACAAAATTCGGCCCCTCGTAAACCACTTCAACCAACGTTTTGCAGACTTGTTTACTCCCCATCAAGTTGTCTGCGTTGATGAGTCCCTGATTAAGTTTTCTGGCCGCTTGTCCTTCAAACAGTACCTTCCCAGCAAGCGTGCCAGATGTATAAGCTCTGTGACAGGGCCACAGGCTATACATGTAGATTTATGGTTTACGAGGGCAAAGATAGTCACGTAGAGCCGATAAACTGCCCTGACAACATAGGAAGCGCTGGCAAGATAGTTTGGGACTTGGTGTCACCCTTATTCGGAAAGGGGTACCACTTGTACGTGGACAATTATTATACGAGCGTGCCACTTTTTAGTCACTTGTTTGATCAGCAGATTGGAGCATGTGGCACCGTGCGACCTAATCGCCGGGGCTTTCCCCAGCAGCTTGTAGAGTCCCGTCTTAGGCTGGGGGAGAGAGCCTGCTTGCAGTATAATAATTTGCTCGCTATGAAGTGGAGGGATAAGAAGAATGTTTTCGTTCTCACCTCCCTTCATGCAGACACGACGACCCAAATTACTACGGCGACTGGTGTTGTGGAGAAACCCCTCTGTGTCCACGAATACAACCTTAATATGGGAGGGGTGGACCTCAACGACCAGTTGTTGGCGCCGTACCTAATTGCCCATAAGGCCAGACGCTGGTACAAAAAAGTGTCTGTTTATTTATTTCAATTGGCTTTGCTGAACGCTCATGTGCTATACAGAGCTTAAGGACGGACTGGATCCTTCCTTAAATTCCAGGAAGAGATCGTCAGAGCCCTTCTGTTTCCAGACGGTGCTCCACCTCACCTTCCCAATCCAAATGCAGTAGGCCGGCTGCATGAGAGGCATTTTCCTTATGTCCTCCAGAGTACCCCTACCCAACGAGCCCCCCAAAGAAAATGTCGTGTCTGCAGAAAGCGCGGATTTAGGCGTGACACCCGGTATTATTGTCCCTCCTGTCCTGGCAATCCTGGTCTTTGCATTGGTGAATGTTTTGAACGCTACCATACACTAGTTGAGTATTAGCGTAGGGTACAGCACTGCACAGACTAGGACACACTTCCACAGGGTCTCCCAAGATGCCATCGCATTTTGAGAGACCCAAACCTGGAACCGTTACAGTTTTAAAAGTTACAGTTATAAAAAAAAAAAAGTAAAAAAAAAAAAATACACAAAAAAAATATAAAATAAAAAAACCAAAAATAGTTGTCGTGTTATTGTTCTCTCTCTCTCTATTTTCTCTCTATTGTTCTGCTCTTTTTTACTGTATTCTATTCTGCAATGTTTTATTGTTATGTTTTATCATGTTTGCTTTTCAGGTATGTAATTTTTTTATAGTTTACTGTGTTTTAAACATTTTTTTGTTTTCAGGTATGCCATTCAGCTGCAGCGCGGATTTACTTATCTTGACAGCAACAGCGTTTGCTCCCACGATACATAAAGCCGTGACTCCAGTGCTGTCGGAGGTGATTTCACCACCACAGTTACATACTTCAGTATATGCCGAAACGTGGGGGCAGAAGTGGGTGAAGGAGCGATTTGCTCCTGCCTTTTGCAGGAGGATGCCCCCATGCTTCGGCATATATATATTTTAGGTAGGCACAGGTTGCGTTAAATGTTTTATTTTTTACTATGTTTTTTTTTTGTATTTGCTTTGCAGGTATGGTAAGTATTCCTGTTATACTGTAATGTTACTTTGTTATTTGTTAACCATCATTTGCTTAGCAGGTACGCCATTCAGTTGCAGCGCGGATTTATTTATCTTGACAGCAACAGCATTTGCTCCCACGATACATAAAGCCGTGACTCCAGCGCTGTCGGAGGTGATTTCACCACCACAGTTACATACTTCAGCATATATGCCGAAGCGTGGGGGCAGCAGTGGGTGGAGGAGCGATTTGCTCCTGCCTTTTGCGGGAGGATGCCCCCATGCTTCGGCATATATATATTTTAGGTAGGCACAGGTTGCGTTAAATGTTTTATTTTTTACTATGTTTTTTTTTTGTATTTGCTTTGCAGGTATGGTAAGTATTACTGTTATACTGTAATGTTACTTTGTTTTTTGTTAACCATCATTTGCTTAGCAGGTACGCCATTCAGTTGCAGCGCGTATTTATTTATCTTGACAGCAACAGCGTTTGCTCCCACGATACATAAAGCCGTGACTCCAGCGCTGTCGGAGGTGATTTCACCACCACAGTTACATACTTCAGCATATATGCCGAAGCGTGGGGGCAGTGGGTGGAGGAGCAATTTGCTCCTGCCTTTTGCGGGAGGATGCCCCCATGCTTCGGCATATATAAATGGTGCATGTATGCTCATCATTAGAAGTGGGTGGATGAAGGGAGGTATTCTAATGGTGGGCATACCCACCGATCAATATCTTTTTTTCGTTCAGCCCACAGGCTGCATGAAAAAAAAGTTTACAATATATGCCCAACAAGGACCAGCAACGTACTGGTATGTTGCTGGACTTTGAGTGGTTATACCAGAATGATGCCTGCAGGTTTAGGTATCATCTTGGTATCATTCTTTTCAGCCAGCGGTCGGCTTTCATGTAAAAGCAATCCTAGCGGCTAATTAGCCTCTAGACTGCTTTTACAAGCAGTGGGAGGAAATGCCCCCCCCACCGTCTTCCATGTTTTTCTCTGGCTCTCCTGTCCCAACAGGGAACCTGAGAATGCAGCCGGTGATTCGGCCAGCTGACCATAGAGCTGATCAGAGACCAGAATGGCTCCAAACATCTCTATGGCCTAAGAATCCGGAAGCTACGAGCATTTCATGACTTAGATTTCGCCGGATGTAAACAGCGCCATTGGGAAATTGGGAAAGCATTTTATCACACCGATCTTGGTGTGGTCAGATGTTTTGAGGGCAGAGGAGAGATCTAGGGTCTAATAGACCCCAATTTTTTCAAAAAAGAGTACCTGTCACTACCTATTGCTATCATAGGGGATATTTACATTCCCTGAGATAACAATAAAAATGATTTAAAAAAAATAAAAATGAAAGGAACAGTTTAAAAATAAGATAAAAAATCAAAAAATTAATAAAAAAAAAAAAAAAAGCACCCCTGTCCCCCCCCTGCTCTCGCGCAAAGGCGAACGCAAGCGTTGGTCTGGCGTCAAATGTAAACAGCAATTGCACCATGCATGTGAGGTATCACCGCGAAGGTCAGATCGAGGGCAGTAATTTTAGCAGTAGACATCCTCTGTAAATCTAAAGTTGTAACCTGTAAAGGCTTTTAAAGGCTTTTAAAAATGTATTTAGTTTGTCGCCACTGCACGTTTGTGCGCAATTTTAAAACATGTCATGTTTGGTATCCATGTACTCGGCCTAAGATCATCTTTTTTATTTCATCAAACATTTGGGAAATATAGTGTGTTTTAGTGCATTAAAATTTTAAAAAGTGTGTTTTTTCCCCAAAAAATGCGTTTGAAAAATCGCTGCGCAAATACTGTGTGAAAAAAAAAAATGAAACACCCACAATTTTAATCTGTAGGGCATTTGCTTTAAAAAAATATATAATGTTTGGGGGTTCAAAGTAATTTTCTTGCAAAAAAAAATAATTTTTTCATGTAAACAAAAAGTGTCAGAAAGGGCTTTGTCTTCAAGTGGTTAGAAGAGTGGGTGATGTGTGACATAAGCTTCTAAATGTTGTGCATAAAATGCCAGGACAGTTCAAAACCCCCCCAAATGACCCCATTTTGGAAAGTAGACACCCCAAGCTATTTGCTGAGAGGCATGTCGAGTCCATGGAATATTTTATATTGTGACACAAGTTGCGGGAAAAAGACAATTTTTTTTTTTTTTTTTTTTTTTTGCACAAAGTTGTCACTAAATGATATATTGCTCAAACATGCCATGGGAATATGTGAAATTACACCCCAAAATACATTCTGTTGCCTCTCCTGAGTACGGGGATACCACATATGTGAGACTTTTTGGGAGCCTAACCGCATAGGGGACCCCGAAAACCAAGCACCGCCTTCAGGCTTTCTAAGGGCGTAAATTTTTGATTTCACTCTTCACTGCCTATCACAGTTTCGGAGGCCATGTAATGCCCAGATGGCACAAACCCCCCCAAATGACCCCATTTTGGAAAATAGACACCCAAAGCTATTTGCTGAGAGGTATAGTGAGTATTTTTCAGACCTCACTTTTTGTCACAAACTTTTGAAAATTGAAAAAAGAAAAAAAAAATACGTTTTTCTTGTCTTTCTTCATTTTCAAAAACAAATGAGAGCTGCAAAATACTCACCATGCCTCTCAGCAAATAGCTTGGGGTGTCTACTTTCCAAAATGGGGTCATTTTGGGGCGGTTTTGTGCTATCTTGGCATTTTATGGCCTTCAAATCTGTGATGGGTAGTAAGGAGTGAAATCAAAAATTAACGCTCTTAGAAATCCTGAAGGCGGTGATTGGATTTCAGGGCCCCGTATGAAGCTAGGCTCCCAAAAAGTGCCACTCATGTGGTATCCCCGTACTCAGGAGAAGCAGCAGAATGTATTTTGGGGTGTAATTCCACATATGCCCATGGCATGTTTGAGCAATATATCATTTTGTGACAACTTTGTGCAAAAAAAAAAAAAAAAAATTGTCACTTTCCCGCAACTTGTGTCAAAATATAAAATATTCCATGTACTCATCATGCCTCTCAGCAAATAGCTTGGGGTGTCTACTTTCCAAAATGGGGTCATTTGGGGGGGTTTTGTGCCATCTGGGCATTTTATGGCCTTCAAAAATGTGATAGGTAGTGAGGAGTGAAATCACAACTTTACGCCCTTAGAAATCCTGAAGGCGGTGCTGGGTTTTCGGGGCCCCGTACGTGGCTAGGCTCCCAAAAAGTCCCACACATGTGGTATCCCCATACTCAGGAGAATCATCAGAATGTATTTTGGGGTGCAATTCCACATAAGCCCATGGCCTGTGTGAGCAATATATCATTTAGTGACAACTTTGTGCAAAAAAAAAAAAAAATTGTCACTTTCCCGCAACTTGTGTCAAAAAATAAAATATTCCATGGACTCAACATGCCTCTCAGCAAATAGCTTGGGGTGTCTACTTTCCAAAATAGGGTCATTTGGGGGGGTTTGTGCCATCTTGGCATTTTATGGCCTTCAAAACTGTGATAGGTAGTGAGGAGTAAAATCAAAAATTTATGCCCTTAGAAATCCTGAAGGCGGTGCTTGGTTTTCGGGTCCCCGTACGCGGCTAGGGTCCCAAAAAGTCCCACACATGTGGTATCCCCGTACTCAGGAGAAGCAGCAGAATGTATTTTGGGGTGTAATTCCACATATGCCCATGGCATGTTTGAGCAATATATCATTTAGTGACAACTTTGTGCAAAAAAAAAAAAAAAAAATTGTCACTTTCCCGCAACTTGTGTCCAAATATAAAGTATTCCATGGACTCAACATGCCTCTCAGCAAATAGCTTGGGGTGTCTACTTTCCAAAATGGGGTCATTTGGGGGGGGTTTGTGCCATCTTGGCATATTATGGCCTTCAAAACTGTGATAGGTAGTGAGGAGTAAAATCAAAAATTTATGCCCTTTGAAATCCTGAAGGCGGTGCTTGGTTTTCGGGGTCCCGTACGCGGCTAGGTTCCCAAAAAGTCCCACACATGTGGTATCCCCGTACTCAGGAGAAGCAGCAGAATGTATTTTGGGGTGTAATTCCACATATGCCCATGGCATGTTTGAGCAATATATCATTTAGTGACAACTTTTTGTAATTTATTTATTTATTTATTTTTTTTGTCATTATTCAATCACTTGGGACAAAAAAAATAAATATTCAATGGGTTCAACATGCCTCTCAGCAATTTCCTTGGGGTGTCTACTTTCCAAAATGGGGTCATTTGGGGGGGGTTTGTACTGCCCTGCCATTTTAGCACCTCATGAAATGACATAGACAGTCATAAACTAAAAGCTGTGTAAATTCCAATAAATGTACCCTAGTTTGTAGGCGCTATAACTTTTGCGCAAACCAATAAATATACGCTTATTGACATTTTTTTTACCAAAGACACGTGGCCGAATAAATTTTGGCCTAAATGTATGACTAAAATTGATTTTAATGGATTTTTTTTATAACAAAAACTAGAAAATATCATTTTTTTTCAAAATTTTCGTTTTTTTTCCGTTTATAGCGCAAAAAAATAAAAGCGGCAGAGGTGATCAAATACCATCAAAATAAAGCTCTATTTGTGGGAAGAAAAGGACGCAAATTTCATTTGGGTACAGCATTGCATGACCGCGCAATTAGCAGTTAAAGCGACGCAGTGCCAAATTGTAAAAAGTGCTCTGGTCAGGAAGGGGGTAAATCCTTCCGGGGCTGAAGTGGTTAAACTTTTTTAAAAAACTTTTTTATTTCGATGTATACAAACAACTGTTTACTACCTTCTTTGGTATTTTTAATACAAATTGTCCTCTTCCCCCTTTTAATTAATTAATGCTTCTTTGCAGATCGGCTATTATTGTCTATTGTGGTTTATTTTTTGTCTAATTATATGTTTCCTGTGTAAAGGGATATTCACCTTTTAGTTGTATGTTTCTGATGTTTCATACCATTACTATTTACCATCTCCTATTTACTTCCCCTTTTCCTTTCATGCCCCGCTCATGTCTCCGCCCACATCCTGTTTAGATAGTGTAAGCCATATGTGTGTACACTTGTAGTCATAGGTTGAAAAAGGAACCAATCAGATGTTCCGAAACGCGTCCCTTATTGATGACTACTTCCGGTTTGTGGTCCATGCTGGTTCTCGTCTCTCATTGCTGACGTCACTTCCGGAATCGCCATCCATCACATGCTTGGTTTATGCTAACCGCTCACCAGCTTACAGGGATTTCCTTGGTCCTGGATCCTCCACTGCAGTTTATGACACAACTCTGATAACCTCTATATGTCAAGCCTTCATGCCTGCCGGACCACCTGCATTACCCATGGTTATATGCTTTTACATTTGCCAGATCTTGTAAGTGTTTTTAATTCTTTCTGGGGAAAATAAATAGCTTTGAATCCTGCACTTAGAGGCGCCTCTCTTTTTTGTCTGTTTTTCCTTTAGAGATTGCTTCTCCTTGGGAGTGCAGCCTTAAGTGTGAGAATATACACCATCAGACCTCTGCTCTTTTATATGTACTGTCTGCTTGGTCCTTATGCTTTAGAGCACCCTTATACACTGTACCTGCATGTGTTAAGTACCTTCTTTAGTGTAATTTTTTCATGCCCTTAAGTATATGTAGGGTGCCTACTGCACACTACACTTTGTCCTCTTTTTTAGTGTGTCCAGGCCGCGTGCGTTTGTTTGCGTGCATCATTTGTGCAGAACAGTGCACATTATGTAACCGTGTGCATATTTCATGTATGTTTCCCTTTTTTACATGCAACTTCTATGCACATATGGATAAGCATTTTGCTCTGTACTAAATCTTGTCTTCCTCTTTTTTTTCTTACCCATTTTGTGTGTGCGTTATTTTTGCGTGCATTTTTTCATGCGGAATAGCACACATCCCTTTGGGTTTGGTTTGTATTTGCATATTTGATGTATGCCCCTTGTTTTTGCGCATACCTTTTGTGTATATGTGCATAGGCATAAATGCCTGTTTAACATCAGCCTTCCCTTGTTCTTTCCTTCCTATATGCATACCTCGTGAATGCTTCTTCTTAGCGTTCACTTTCTTATGCATGCATATATATATATTTTTTCATATGCTGCTGATATACTTGTTGTATTTTATATATATGGTTTTCATATTCATATAATATTTATTTTTTATTCACCCATGATAATTACAGGATATAGGAGAACTCAATGGATTATTTTGGATCAGCTGTAATCCCTATTTTGGGTGTTTTTATATTATTTTTATTTTATGTTACAGAAAGGTGGACCCCCTTTTCTACACAACATTTCCACTTTTAGTACATTTTTTTTATATATTCGTAGGGGTTGAGCAAATACATTTTTTTCAGTTATATGTACTGTATAGTGTTCCCCTTATTCTTATGTGCAAATTGAGTTTATTGTATAATAAGAAAAGGTGAGGATATGTTTTTTTTTTTTTTGACATGTTCCTTTTTATTATATGTTTTTAACATGTATGCAATGTTTTTTTAGGCATATGCGATAGTTTAACACATCCCTTTGGTTTTTATTATGCTGTATAAACATATGTCAATTTTTTCAAAGTGATTGGTATAAATATGTGCCGTTTTGTTTGGTTGTCAGTGCCTATGAGTTTTTAAGAATAAATACTCTTTAAATTTGAGTACTAAACCATGAAGCCTCTTCTTTTCATTTCATAAATACATCCCATGGAGGAATCTATTTTACTAGAAGGCTCTGAGAGGAGTATTCCGGCAGGGAAAAGCCGCTACAGGAGGAGGGGTCCTGTTATTGGAAAAGTCAGTGGATACAACACCTTTGGCCAAGTGTTCTTTCCTGTGTGCCTATCTGATCTCTATAATTTGAGATCCATCACATCTGGTAAGCGGTGCTGTTTTTAGTTACTTTGTTTGACGAATAGAAAAATTGTTTGTCCTTCTGAGAAGTTTGTCCTGATTGTTCACATTGGGTCAAGCACTGTTTGGACTACACATTTTTATCAATATTTGTTTTTTTTGTTTTCTACTTTTGCATTTGTTGAGCACATTTTATTTTTAAAATATTGTAGCGCATGCTGGCATTTGTATGTGCCTCTTTGTTTGATTTTTTGGATTACGCATCTTTATTGATTATACACGTTTATGGACTGAATATTTAGGGTTTTTTTTTAGATGCAGCACTTTTTCTTTTATACATGTATTTGACATATTTATATATATATATGCACTGTTATTACTTGTTTATTGGGTTTAGCGCAGATATCCTGCCATACACAAACCACCTCACCTGGCTGCATCGGTGTCCAGAGATGTTCTGATAAGACTCCATTTTTACCACACCAAAGAAAAACTCCTGACAGAAGCCAAACACAAATCTTCCCTCCCTGCCCCATTCGTAGGCATCCAACTCTTTCCTGACCTCTCCAAGTATACCGACCAACTGAGACGACAATTAAATACGCTAACAAAAGCTATGAATAACCACAAAATCCCATACAAGTGATGTTATCCCTATCGGTCACCAAAAATGGCACCTCTCACACCATTTCCACACTAAATGGAGGGAAGAAAGTACTCTTTTCCAGGGGCATCATTTTAGATCCTCCACAAGACAACAATTCATTCTCAATTTAGAACCAACCGCTGCCGCAAAGCGGAAAATACTCTGGAATACAGCAAGGAAAACACGGTTAACACTAATGCCAAATGGGCCTACAAACCAGATAGGAATGTTCTCTCTAGTCTTCGGCTCCCACAACCTGTTGCTGTATTTGACTGTTTACCCCCCAAGGTGGAATTGCTTATTTCAGCTCAGTTTCTCCACTGAACGAATTACACTACACTATACCAACATTTTGAAAATCCACAAACAAGACTTCCTCCCCACTGGCAAAGGTTTCCATCCATCAGCTGAGCTTCCTATTGGTTCTTCATCAAAATGTGAGTTAACATATACTGCACAAACACAATCCCTAAATCCGATCAAAGTTCTATCAATCAATGCACATGGTCTCAACCACCCCGCAAAATGCCAATCTCTTTGGCAGACCAATCAGACTCACAACTGAGACATATGTGTACAGGAGACACACTTCTCCTCCACAGCTTCACTTAAATATTCCAACAGATGTTTCCCACACATCTATTAAGCCTCCTTCTCCTCCAAAAAAAGGGGGGTATTGATCACTATAAGAGACTCTGTTGCCTTCCAATTACAGCACTTGGTTCTGGACCCCAATGGTCGTTAACATGGTTTTAATATACTCTATCAATAATGTAACTTACATTCTACTAAACATGTATGCCCCAAATGATCACCGAATGAAGTTTCTCCACAAAGTCAACAAGGCCATCATCTGCGGTGACTTCAATCTCATACCCGACACAAATCTACATTCATCATCTGCAGCTAAAAGGAGAAATTCACCTCTGCAAAACTTCCTATTTACACAAGAGATCTTCGATGTTTGGCGATGCCAACATGGAACTGGAAAGGACTGTTCATACTTTTCACCAATGTACAAATCATATTCATGTATAGACCTTTTTCTGGTAGACAAATGGCTCCTACAAAAGATTCAATCCTCTGAAATTTATGCCATAACGTGGTTGGACCATGCGCCCATCAGCATATATATTACAGACACATCATCACAAAATTCAGCTTTCACTTGACAGATGAACAACTCCCTCTTGCAACAAACACCCTACTCTACAGATTTAACAAATCATCTGTCAGACTTTTTTTTGTATAAGACTCAGGGTCTGTGTCCGACCCTACTATGTTATGGAATGCTCACAAGGCCTTCATCAGAGGTATTCTCATTCAAATGGGTTCACTTAGGAAGAGGGAAAGGATGCAGCATATAGACTCGCTCTTGTCCCAGATCAACAATCTGGAAAGGCAGGACAAAAAGCCCCAAGAGTCATGATCAAACAAAATTATGAGCCTCAGACAGGAGCTACGACTACTTCTACTTGGCTCGTTTGACAAAATGCAACATAAAATAAAGGCCAATTCATACTCCACATCCAATAAAGCAGGAAAAGCCCTGGCACACCATATCAAAGGATACCGCACTAAAACCAGGATAGCATATCTATACCACCCCCACACCAAGGCTAAACTGTCAGACCCTAAAACATAGCTGACGCTTTTAGTGCATACTACAGTGACTTATACAACTTAACCAAAGACCAATCCACACACCAACCCACTTTAGCCGATATTAATTCATTCCTTAACCAGGTTAACCTCCCAAGAAATACTACTGAGCAAGAAACCTACTTTAATGCCCCTTTCACGGACCAAGAAATACAGTCCATTATCAAGAGTCTCCCGACAGGAAAATCTCCATGCCCCGATGGTCTGACATGAGAATACTATAAGCAATTCTCCCAAATCTTATCTCCTTATATAAGCACAATCTACAACAACGCTGCTTCCTTTTCCTCATTTCCCTCTGAAATGCTACAGGCAACGATAATAACTCTTTGAAAACCAGGGAAGGATCTGACCTCTCCCCAAAATTTTAGACCAATTTCCCTTCTAAATTTAGACATAAAAATATATGCCAAAGCATTAGCATCCCGCCTGCTAGATATCCTACCCTCTTTAATCAACAGCGACCCATCAGGGTTTACCAAAGGAAGACGGGTGTCTGATGCGACAAGAAGGCCTATTAACATAATACACCAAGCAGAATCCTTCGAAATGCCTTTTCTGCTCCTCTCACTGGACGCGGAGAAGGCTTTCAACAGGGTTCATTGGACCTACCTTCATCAGGTCCTCCACAAATTTGGATTCCAAGGCAGGATCTTAAATGCGATTCTTGCCCTCTATACTAGCCCTACAGTGAAAGTACTCTCTTCCGATATGCTCTCACAACCCTTTAACATTAGCAACAGCCAGGGCCATTATAATAACATCATGGGCCCCTGGGCAAAGTAATGTACTAGGGCTCCTACCAGGGAGATGCTGACCTAAAGCACGTTATGCGTGCAGTGGCATGGAGTGGCTGTGACTAAATAATGCTACATATTGGGCATGGCTTTTTAGTCTGATTAGAAACAACAAATACAGACAACTAGGGAATTATCTCACATTAAATTCACTCCCTATACACACTGTCCCGCCCTCTCTACACACTCCCCCTCCATATACACTGACTCTTTTTCCCTGTACCACACATGAGATGGCCGCGGCCTGCTGGGACTTACAAAAAACCTTAGGACATACTGCAAAACAGAAACCTTGGGGCCAGTAATCTTGCTCTGCCAAGTCTCCTGGAATAAATCTAAGAGCCCCCTCTCTTGCTTTCCATGTGGAAGTTCAAATGATTAAAAGCCTTTGGACTCCTGGGGCACAACTTTGTCAGCAAACTGCAGTCGAAACTGGAGTGGCACCCAGTCACTGTAGGGTCTGAATGAGCAGTGGACCATTAAGAGACTACAACCTGGTTAGATATTACTAACTACCCTGAAAACATCTCCAGGTACAGCCATCAACTGGAGACCTACCGTGCTGTACACACCCCCAACTACAGGATACTTTCAAGGCTTTTTATACTCCTAATGGAGGTAAGTGCTCTGTGAGCATTCAGCTTTTGCAAAGATTTATAGATTAAGAAGAACTTGCCATCACTTTTCAGAAGAGCAACTTTACTTTCACCTGTTTGGACATTTTGTTTACAGTTTGTTTTAATGGACTATATTATTGCATTCACTGGAATTGTAGATTTTATCACTTTAGGAAATTGCGCAGATCACTTTCCTCTTTGTGTATTATAAGGTTAACTAAACAAAGTCATTCATACTAGATCTGGGTCTTGATGCCACAACTAGATATCTGATACAAGCACAATTCCCTTACACATGGGCAGACAACAGTATATCATACTTAGGCACTCAACTCACCAAATCTGTGAAAGGCCTTTTTGCAGCCAACTACAAACCACTGGCTACCAAACTACACTCAGAAATACAAACATGAACTGTCATGGTCGGGGAGATTAGGAGCCTTCAAAATGCTACA
The DNA here is from genome assembly GCF_042186555.1 of Aquarana catesbeiana. Taxonomy (NCBI): domain Eukaryota; kingdom Metazoa; phylum Chordata; class Amphibia; order Anura; family Ranidae; genus Aquarana; species Aquarana catesbeiana. Next base: position 214,231,929 of record NC_133331.1, on the reverse strand, counting down.
CCTACCCCAACTGCTATACCTATTTAGAACGATCCTCATACCTATTCCTAAGAAATATTTCAAATCGCTCCAGACCACACTGAACAAATTTACCTGGCAAGGGAAAAAACTTGATGCGCTCACTCACACCTTATTAAACATAGATCAGCAGGAGGGCTATATTGAATTTGAGGATTATTATCTAGCCTCTGCCCTAGCCCAATTGCATGACTGGTTCCACCTCACCCCAAGAACCCTCTGGGGACACATTGAATCCACACTAATCCCTCATTCTAACCTAACGTGGATTCTTGGAATTCCACTGGGATCTCAGATCCCAACAGCCCTCCTCCCAACAATGTGAGCCTCAGCTTTAGCATGGCAAAAACTGACCAAATCAACACTGCCCATACAAGGATATACATCCCCGCCTATCCCTCTGGCATCCTTAAACCACCTAACACCTGACCTAGGTATAGCACACTGACAACATAAGGGCATTAGTCCTATTCAGGACCTTTACTCGAGGGGGACACTTAAACCCTTCAGTGACCTAAGTCGGGAATACCAACTCCCACCCTCAGAATACTTCAATCACCTTTGTATAACTCACTACCTAGGGCAAACAACTAACCCACTCTACATCATTCCTACAAACGCCTGGTATTATCTCACCCACCTAACCACAAAACAAAAAGGTATATCCCTCTTTTTCAACTCACTCCAGCAAAAAAGAGAATTCACTAAACTTAAACCCCATCAACAGTTGGAAACAGACCTTGGCAAAAAATTTCAGACCAACTATGAACAGAGGCATTCAGGTCAATTTTCAAATCCACTTGCTGCTCTGCTTTATGGGAGATGTATCAAAAAGATGGTACTTGACCTTTGCCAAGCTAGCTACCTTTGGACCTCAACATTCAGATTTTTGATGGATATGCCAAAGGAACAAAGGAGACATTTTTCACATATTTTGGACATGTCCTGTCTTACAATCCTTCTGGACGCACATCTTCAAAATATTGGAAGACATCACTAAAATTAGCATATCCCTGACCCCAGCATTAGCCCTATGACACATCACGATTGGAAATACCCCACACCTATTCAGAATGGTTACAAACCATATCCTTCAAATGGCAAAACTAAGTATCACCAAATTGTGGAAATCTAACAAAGCCCCTACCATCAAAAATACACTAGAACTAGTGACTGTTCACTCCATGTACGAAATTCTGATGGCCCCCAGTAGAGGCACTCACACTAAGACATTAACCCTTTGGCAACCATGGTTGAACTGGATCAAGATAACAAAACTAACATAATCCCCAAACATTTAGGGATACAATTTTTGCTATTGAAAGTCATGATATCCATAAGTACATCACGTTTAATGGGTAAGCTCACAGACAACACCACAATAAATGAAAGTATGTTTGCCTGTATAATGATTTAATCTCCCTATCGCAAAATAACAAAATGAGGAAATGGTCTGCAGGTCTCCCTCTAAGGCACAGTTTTCTCCCGCATGGGGTGCCTGAAGGGAAGACATTACACACGACACTACCTTGATGTCGAACTCGAAAGCGAATTCACAGTGTGATGTTGTCTTTGGAAGCTATAATTCCTTCAATAGAAGTTGTCAATTTTATGTAATAGTTGATCTCTGTTAATCTATTCTACAGCACGAGGAATAATGCATGTCGCGTATCTTTATGTTTGTGTTTTATGCTTTGCCTGAAAAATTTCAATAAAACACTAATGTTGAAAAAAAAAAACATAGCCACGGTTCAGTAGCCAAGACGGGTAGTCAGAACAAGCCAGGAAATCTGGGAGCCAGAAATCAGCGTAGTCAGAGGCAGCAAACACCTCTTTCACTACCACTGCCCTTGAGCTGCGATCCCGAGGGACATCACGTGCTTGATGATGCCACCATGATGCCTTTCATTGGCCAATCTACGCTAACTTCCTCAAAGTGAAATTTTTGCATAAAGACATGATAGATATTTTTTCAATGAGAATTAAGCCCTTATAGTGTCAAACATGTTAAGTCTTTATTGTTTATGGATGGTTTTTGGTACTTTTTTGGTGAGTAAACCTTCAGAGGATCAGTAGCAACATAGACCCATTTGTTCATTTAACTGTGAAGCCATATGATTGTCCCAGGTTCATGACTAATTCAGTAGTGAATGGGGTACACAGATATCAACTATAGAACTTGCAGCTTTAAAAACAAGTTGTCATGACAGCTCTCATAATACTAGCAACACATGTTTCTTATTCATTTATGTCTCTCCATTTTACATTTTCTGCAAATTGCTATATTAAAAACTGAGATATATGAAAAAATATGGTTACAACATGTTTCAATGAATGATTAACAGCAGCGTTTACCTCATCAAGACCAGTGTATGCCGCACCTTAAAAAGTATAGATATTGGTATGTACATATTGATATGTATGACACTGAGCCATTGATTTTTCAAACTGATAAGCTGACAACATTTTGTATTACAACTTACCAAACAGTGACTCCATTTGCAGGAATGACCAATATGAACAACTTCTTGCATGTAGCATTCATTAGCAGAACTTTGCACATATTCTGTTGAAGCACATTAACATCTAAATTGCACCCGCAGGGATTAAATTCTTTTTCTCCTTAATGTCTTGCTGTTTTATTTAAGTTAGGAGACAGATTCCCAAGGGCAAAATGTCAGAAAGTTCAGCAACTTTAGAAGATTACTTAAACAGATAACAGACTTTGATTATCTGTTGGCAGAGCTTTCTGTTAAATGATGAATATGTAATTTGGGGTTATTTTTCTACCTGTCACACAAGAGGAGTGGTTATATGCCCTTAAAATGTATGGTTTTGATCATCATGAGGCTAATCCTCCATCTAATTTTCAAATCTTTTACGGACCTGGAAACCTCTTTGACTCCCTGTCTAAGCACCAATGAAACTCACAGATCTTATGCTTCTTTGAAAAGTTTTCTTCCTCTTACAAGCCCAGTTTTTCTGTGATTATCTTCATAAACAGCATTACTCAGAATGAAGACCAGGGTAGCTCACATAACACTGATGAACAGTTGGAGGAATCCAAAACCCAAGGTCAAAGGACCACCCCACTGGAACTGGAGCACTTTTTTGGTACAAATTTTTGAGTGGCTCCCTGTTGTAGCTTGATCTTCCTTAGAATCCATGTGCTATTAGGTTCTAGCCTGTTACCTGTACTCTGACAGTGGAGGGCCTTTGTAACATACCTGGTGATGGAGGCCATAGTGTAGAGGAATGACTCTCTTACAGCTCCTGCTCAGGAGCCCTGGGAATGTAACAGGTGTTCTGGAAATTTTATAGATAGACAACTCCTATCCTTTTATTCCAAGTATTGCACTTACATTTAAAACGATTTACAAGAGCCAGAAGACGAAAGCTGCTACCCGATCCAGCCGTGATCGGGAAGCCGAATGAAGCCCGTCTCTCCTCTATGATGCGTTGCGTGACCGTCATGTCACTTTTTCAAAGGGACACCCTTTGAAAAAGTGACGTCACTTTTTCAAAGGGATACCCTTTGAAAAAGTGATGTGACAGTCACGCAACGCGTCAGAGAGAAGAGGTGGACTTTATTCGGCTTCCCGATCATGGCTGGATTGGGAAGCTGAATGAAGCCCGCCTCTCCTCAATGACGCATTGCGTGACTGTCACGTCACTTTTTCAAAGGGATACCCTTTGAAAAAGTGACGTCACTTTTTCAAAGGGATACCCTTTGAAAAAGTGACGTGACAGTCACGCAACGTGTCAGGGAGGAGAGGCGGGCTTCATTTGGCTTCCTGATCACGAACAGATTGGGTAGAAGCTTTTGTTTTCTGGCTCTTGTAAATCGTTTTAAATGTAAGTGCAATACTTGGAATAAAATGTATTGTTTTAACTACTACACCAACGCTTCCCCCTTTGTTTTATATTGCTGGGCTGGCTGACTGGGCAACCTGAGAGTGGAGTGCGGTCTGTGATAAGAGATCCCTAGGGAAACCACTATTGGGGGGATTGTGAAACCGATGGAATTGTCTATGGTTGCTTACAGGGCTGTTGTCGTTCAGCCATGAGGTGAGAGGATGGGGGACCACATCTTTTCACACACCTGAGATTTATTGTCGGCACTGGGTACTTTCTGATGAACTATCTCTTTACATATTCTAATCGAGATTGGCACGATTTGGATTGCATCATATATGGGATCTCTTTATTGAAGATATCGTGTTTGTTTTTTCTATTCAAGACTTTTTCTGATTTTTTCTTGGACTTTATCTCTAATATATATTTTCATACACTTTTGTGAAATTTCTGCATCATTTTGAATATATGTATTCATACACTTTTGTGGAATTTCTGTATGTCACTTAATGTTTTTTGCTGATTTATTTATTCGATGCTGCACAGATTGCATATTTGCACTTTTTATATAATTAATTACTATTTATTACCATGTCATGAATATTCATTATTGTACACATTTATTGATGTTGCACTTGTATACTTGCACATTGGTTTAGTATTCACTCGATTATTGCGCTCTGTTTGGAGCCTATTCTTTAGGAACTATAATTTATTTTTCACTTGCTATTTGAAGATTATTTCCCCCTCCTGGTATAAATATATTTTCCATCTTTTTGCGAAGCCCCATCTGTAATCCACCTGGGAGTGGGTGTGTGTATATTCATTTCTTTGATGTAACAATGGCTCATTATAACCTTTGGTTACACAATGTAATGGAAGAGCAATATTAAAACACAATTATTATTTGGATTTTCTGTTATGAATCTCCTGAATACTTGGTTGCTTTACAATTTTAGCTGAATTTATTTGTCTGATTTTAGTAAGCACTGCATAATTTACTAATCCCTATTTCTCTTTGATTGGTATGTGATCATTCTGATGCTGGCAGCTACATCCATTAACCCTTGTAGTTTTCTTGTTTTTTTATTTTTTATTTATTTATTTTTTTTTGCCGTTTGTTATATGACTTCATCATGACTGGATTACTTTTTAAATCACATATTTAAATATATATATACAGTGGGGACAGAAAGTATTCAGACCCCCTTAAATTTTTCACTCTTTTTTATATTGCAGCCATTTGCTAAAATCATGTAAGTTCATTTTTTTCCTCATTAATGTACACACAGCACCCCATATTGACAGAAAAACACAGAATTGTTGACATTTTTGCAGATTTATTAAAAAATAAAAACTGAAATATCACATGGTCCTAAGTATTCAGACCCTTTGCTTAGTATTTAGTAGAAGCACCCTTTTGATCTAATACAGCCATGAGTCTTTTTGGGAAAGATGCAACAAGTTTTTTACACCTGGATTTGGGGATCCTCTGCCATTCCTCCTTGCAGATCCTCTCCAGTTCTGTCAGGTTGGATGGTAAACATTGGTGGACAGCCATTTTTAGGTCTCTCCAGAGATGTTCAATTGGGTTTAAGTCAGGGCTCTGGCTTGGCCATTCAAGAACAGTCACAGAGTTGTTGTGAAGCCACTCCTTCATTATTTTAGCTGTGTCCTTAGGGTCATTGTCTTGTTGGAAGGTAAACCTTCAGTCCAGTCTGAGGTCCTGAGCACTCTGGAGAAGGTTTTTCGTCCAGGATATCCCTGTACTTGGCTGCATTCATCTCTCCCTTGATTGCAACCAGTCTTCCTGTCCCTGCAGCTGAAAAACACCCCCACAGCATGATGCTGCCACCACCATGCTTCACTGTTGGGACTGTATTGGACAGGTGATGAGCAGTGCCTGGTTTTCTACACACATACCACTTAGAATTAAGGCCAAAAAGTTCTATCTTGGTCTCATCAGACCAGAGAATCTTATTTCTCACCATCTTGGAGTCCTTCAGGTGTTTTTTAGCAAACTCCATGCAGGCTTTCATGTGTCTTGCACAGTGGAGAGGCTTCTGTCGGGCCACTCTGCCATAAAGCCTCGACTGGTGGAAGGCCGCAGTGATGGTTGACTTTCTACACCTTTCTCCCATCTCCCGACTGCATCTCTGGAGCTCAGCCACAGTGATTTTTGGGTTCTTCTTTACCTCTCTCACCAAGGCTCTTCTCCCCCTATAGCTCAGTTTGGCCAGACTGCCAGCTCTAGGAAGGGTTCTGGTCATCCCAAACATCTTCCATTTAAGGATTATGGAGGCCCCTGTGCTCTTAGGAACCTTAAGTGTAGCAGAAATTTTTTTGTAACCTTGGCCAGATCTGTGCCTTGCCACAATTCTGTCTCTGAGCTCTTCAGGCAGTTCCTTTGACCTCATGATTCTCATTTGCTCTAACATGCCCTGTGAGCTGTAAGGTCTTATATAGACAGGTGTGTGGCTTTCCTAATCAAGTCCAATCAGTATAATCAAACACAGCTAGACTCAAATGAAGGTGTAGAACCATCTCAAGGATGATCAGAAGAAATGGACAGCTCCTGAGTTAAATATATGAGTGTCACAGCAAAGGGTCTGAATACTTAGGACCATGTGATATTTTAGTTTTTCTTTTTTAATAAATCTGCAAAAATGTCAACAATTCTGTGTTTTTCTGTCAATATGGGGTGCTGTGAGTTAAATATATGAGTGTCACAGCAAAGGGTCTGAATACTTAGGACCATGTGATATTTCAGTTTTTCTTTTTTAATAAATCTGCAAAAATGTCAACAATTCTGTGTTTTTCTGTCAATATGGGGTGCTGTGTGTACATTAATGAGGAACAAAATGAACCTAAATGATTTTAGCAAATGGCTGCAATATAACAAAGAGTGAAAAATTTAAGGGGGTCTGAATACTTTCCGTCCCCACTGTATATTTAAATCTCTTACAATTAAAGCATTTGAATAAATAGTATCCCAAACTGTCACTCCAAGAGGAAAAAAATCAAACATAGAGATACTGTTATTTAGTTATTTTTGCAGTGTCTGGTGTGGATTCAGGTTACTTTTCCTTCAAGTTTTGCAAACGATTAATGAAATGGACAATGTATTGTGCCTTCAAACATTTCCTTATATATAAATGTCTCTTAACAATCCACAAGTCACCTGGCTTTAGTTTATGTGATCCTTCCAAACTGTTAGGCCTCATGCAGACAGGACATTTTTACAAATAAAATAAAGATTAATAAAGCGCTATCATCAACCTTATTATTGCACAATGATCCTATAAAATCCTATAGAAACCTGAAAAAAACACTTAACATATATAAATGTCCAGTGAACCCAAATAAAAAAATGAAAAAAATTAATAAAATAAGTACAGTGCTTCCAAATATATATAAATAAATTGTTCATAAACTTCTGAAGAATTACTGAAAAATAATCAAACACCCATAATTGGTGAAATAAAAACACAAAAGGACAACGATACCCAGATGATCAGGTGAGGAGTCTCTGACAGTGTTTACATGATGGATTGCTTTCAAATTCTTCATTCCTTTCAATCCTTCATAGATCTGTATTGCTCAAACAAGAAAAAATGTCAAACTCAATGCGCAAATAAATAGGCTAAAATCAACATGTGTGTAATAAAAGCACAGTTACACTTATACATGCCCCGCAAAAAAATTGCATCTAAGACGGTCAATTGCATATAACCGAAAAGATCTCCTCACTTAGCTGTCCGTGCTCACACAGCACTAAGGTCTCTGGCTCCTCCCTATGCATTACGTCACTGGACACGTGACTTTTTCAAGGGTAGCCATATGACATGCTCACTGAATATTTATACCTTATTGGGCGTAACTATTGCCATGGTTATAAAGGAGCGTTGTGCATCATCATACCATCAGATGCGATCATTACTGCATAGGCAACATATTAGATACGATCCAAATTTTATTTATGCATACAAACAATTTTAAAATAAAGAATTAGTATAATAAAAAATTTTAAAATGTAAAAACAATAAATACAGCTATATAAATATAGTTAAGACCCGAGATCAGGCAATTAACCTGACCAATAAGTTCAATAAAAAATCCCTCTAGTGGTAACTTGTATAATTACCACTAATTTATATAAAGAAATGCACCAATACGGATACAATTTGAAATATTACTTAAAAATATTAAATTGCTAAAAGTCCAAAAAAAACCCAAAAAACATTAAGATCAAAATGTATGTTTAATCCCATAGGCGAGAGAGTGCCCATTTCAAAAATCCATCTGGATTCATTTTTACTGAGTTCTCTCACCTTATTACTGCCCGGCTACCTTGATGCCTTGATAGCCTCTTCATGATCAATTACAGTATGCAGCGACAATACGTCAGCTGTAGCAATCAAATAATTCTGATCTGGCTTAATGATAGTATTATTTAAGATCTGGATCAGATGTTTCCTGATGCCAACATGGCAGCATACTAGTGATAGAGCTCCGCCTCTTGACCACTCCCTCAGGACCAGTAAATAGCATAAATGAAGGCATGGTTAGCCGCCACCCCATTCTTCTTTTTTTCCTCATACCTCCACGCACCAGTGATAAAGTAAGGAATTTTATGTCCCCCACCCTGCCGCTGAGCAGTAACCGGCTGGGTTCAAGCCTCTCCCAGTGCGTAGTCTCAGTGCTTGGGCTGCTAACATCGTGCTAATAGGCCTGAGAGACCCTCGTCTGTGTGGTCTTGATGGGTCCCTGCAGTGTTTCCTCTTTAGGAACGAAATCTGCCATGCAGCATGATTTGGTTCCAGGAACTTTGGGGGGAGGGGCACCCTGTCATTTCCTTTTCTAGGGGCTTCCTTGTCCATTAGGCTATGTCTTTACCTGTTTTATTCAGTTCCTGCTCTTCTCCTTTCTTATTTGGCTTTTAGTAGGTTCAGGGTGAGCGAGGAGCGGGTTGCACAGTGCAGTAGGTGTCAGGGTCTCCCAATAGGCGTAGGGCGGCTGCCCAGCGCCGTATTTATTGGCCTAGGGCACTCCCGATGATGTCATAGGGCTGTGCCCGGTCCGCACATGAGCACTGACCCAAGGAAGCTCTGAGCGCCATTTTGGTTCTGGGTAAAGTGATTCGTTTTGCCCACAAACAACAGGAGGAGTCTGGGGGCGGGTTCTGCCTGTCCCAGGATCATCTAAGAGTGTCAGTGGGCTGCTGTGGGATGGGCAATATACAGCCTCCTGACTGTCTTCAGACTGTGAAGTTTGTTCCTGGATCCAGTCTCAGCAACCTTCTGTGTCACCATCTACTCGTAGGAAAGTTTTCTGTAAAAAAAAAAAAAAAAAAAAGGTACATTCTTTTCTTTTGCTTTGTTTCAGCTGTTTGCTTTGTTGTAGTTTTCAGACTTTCATGTTATAAGATTACTAGCAATCTCCATCCCTCTGTTTCTCTTTTCAGCTATCTTTCTTTTTCCGCTGGCCGTCCCTTATTCTCTACTACCATGAGTCAGCCACCACTTATGTAAGACCCTCAATACTTAAGGTAGGGGGACCACCAGTTGGTAAGTTTTCAGGTGTCCTTAAAAGAGTGCCCTCTAATGCGCTTTGCTTTGATATGTTTCAGCTCCGCACGCTCACACTCTCGGAGTTAAACAACAAGAGAGGATAGGCGTTCTCCAAAGGAGCATAGCTCCAGACGTCGCTCCCAGTCAAAAAAAAAATCCAAAAGAGCACGTCGCGCCTCCTCTTCTCCAGAGCAATACAGGCATCCCAGCAAGAGATCAGGCTGGGCTTATGGCGCAGCCCCTCTATCCAATAAATTGGTGTGCAAAGACTGTCTAGAGGAGTCTGCAGTAGACAGGGAACAAGACACTGCGCAAGTCTCACCATTACTAAAGAAGGTAGTACGAGATTCCTTGTCTGAGTTTACCTCAGCCACATGCCCAAAGGGTCCCATTGGAAGATCAGCCGGGACTTCAGCAAGCAGTATGACCATGCCCAGTGTAAAAAAAAAAATTGCAATCCCACTCAGGAGAAAAGCTCCAAGGAAGACGTCTCTGATCCTCTTCCCCAGAGCCAGCGCCCCAGCAAGAGTCCTGCAGGGTCCGTGGAGCCTGGAGGAGTATACAGCTAACAGGTAATGCCAAATGTCTTTATTATTGATAAGAGTGGCACAAGATTCTGTTTTGAACTCGCCTTAATTACCTGAAGCAACTGTTACATTTGTATTGGAAACTGTTGGAGACTGTTTCCATAGGAGATGGCACTCTTATCCGTGCAGATTTGCATCTTGCTGGATGCTTTTCCCTGCGTGGCTGTCCTGTAGAAGTCCGGGAGTTTACCGGGTTAGCATTACACAGACATATTTGGGTGCCTCAAGGAGAGTGGTAATGTAGCGCTCAGAGCACGCTAGTGGGTGTGGCCAAATTGCCCTTGCTGACATCATCACCCTTCAGTGAGGCCAAACAGCCACCTACGAGGGCAACAGATTTGTGTATGACTATCTCGTTTACCGGTGGAACCTTAGCCTAGTCCAGGTAATATGTCCGGGTCTCAGTCCAAGGACCACGGCTATGGAACACGAAGGATTTAGCGCCTTGAAGTGATTCAGTTTGCATTTGCAGCGCTATACAAATCATTCATTCATTCATTTAGGGGAACTGAAACCCTGACACATGATTCAAAACCCGAACTGTCCGGCTGAATCCTGGACAAGTGGTACACCCTATGTGTCTGGCACCCATGAATCTATTTTGCACTGCACCTACTATGCCTTACAACCCACTCTATGTGGAGGGAGGTCGACAACTCATGGCTCTTGAGGTTCTCATTGGACTGGAGGAGTCCTGGGTCCTTGCTACATATATTATAGATACAGCAGTCTGCTACTCAAAAATAGGGAGGCTGACCAGGAAGTCCCCTCTAGTTGCTTGTATAACCACTGGAGGAGCACCCTAGCATTTTGGCGGCTAGGGAGGCCACATGGTTGAGACCCTGGACTGCGTATTGCTTCCTAGAAACAAAAGTGGGAAGATTGGAAGGGGTTCGAGAAAAATGCCAATATAAACAGGCTGTCGAAACTGTGTACCCTGAACAAGCTAATGGTCAACCTGCTCCTACATACTGTAGCATCTGCAAGTGCCGGCAGACCAGCAATATCCAGTCCATGTACTGGGTGAGTCTAATGGGAATGGTTTAATAATTATCAACCAGCTGCTGCACCCACAGGACTCTGAGGACAGTGGCAGGGTCTGCATCCTTTTAGACATTATCTCCTATTGGGAGTATCTTGCAAAATATATATAGCAGTGGATGTCAAAAATCTGACTTGTATTTTAGTGCAGACTTCTGGGAAAATCAGTGAGCCAGTCACACAAGTGCATACTCAGACTCTTAAGGTAAGACCTAGAAGGCATGCTTCATGGGTTTCTGGACAGCATGCTGTACAGAGCCTTGGATGAAGGTATCAGACACTCATGGTCACTCATGGTCACTTCGGGAGATTCCTCACTGCTCCTCCTCCAGACCATTTCTCTCCCACGGAGCTGCCAAGTCCACCACAACAGCGGGTGGGCTGCTACAATGCTTACAGACACCTCAGACTCAAGAGGGTTTGCAAGTTTTCTACCCAATCCTGTTTCGCAGGGGATGTTGGTTAGTGTCCAGTTGCAGATCGGAAGAGGTCAAACCCTTTTGGGCCCTCTTTGAGATCTTTAAGAGTCCATTAAACAGTATAACCACATGGCTGGAGGCTGTTGCTGGATTGTTAGGATGCCTATTCTATCCTCACACTTTAGAGGGAAAGCAAAGCCAACCTTTTTCCATCCCAATGGTTGGTGTACCCGGGGGTGCTCTGCTATTTTCTCTGTTTTATTTCCATCAGAGGAAGTGGTGACAGGAACAGAATTCTGAGGATGAATATTTCCGCTTGCTTGATGGCTTCTAGTGCCTCAGTCATCTGGGCACAAAGTCATTATGCATATAGATGATTCCTGGGGTGCATGGGCACCTGCACAAATTTCAACTAGAATTCTTAGTGCAAGGGAGGAAACAGGATAGAACACAGTTAATAGGTATTACTCAGTATGAGTAGCGGTCTGCGGTGATGAAAAGACCTTAAGGAAGTCTTGGTCCTTTAAGAGCGTTAGACTGGTGAATGGCTACGAATCATGTCTGCAAAACAGCCGGGAACATGCACTGCAAAGGACTTTCGGTCAAGGCAAGCAGAGATTCCCAGCCAAGGAGGATAACCTTGAATGTGCTGGGGGTTCAAACAGCCCTTTTAGCACTTTGGCCTTACTACACATAGTCAAGGAGGACCAATCTCCTTGCAGTTTAGCAACAGGGCAGCAGTCACTTATATTCAGCTCCAGGATGAAACTCGCAGCAATATGCTATTGAGAGAGGTGAAACCCTTAACACCTGGGGCGGATGATCACCAGCAAAATTTCGAAAGCAGTTTACCTCCCAGCAGTTTCTTTTGAACAAGTACAAGCTTCCCAGAGCACAACGAGTGGGTCTACGACCAAGGTCTTCTCTGAGCTGGTCCACAGGTGGGACCTACCACAGACAGACCTCCTTGTTTCCCACAGTAATCACAAATTTTGGTCTGATTTTGTCTGTACCCCAAGGCGCAAGGGGCAAATGCTATGGTCTCTCCCTGGGACTACAATCTAACTTATATATTTTTCCCAAACATTTCCCGTAAATGAGATTCCCCTTGAGGCTGTCAAGGGAGAACATAGTTGTCATAGCCAGTCCTCCAAATTGACCAGGAGACCCTCGGTTTTCCCTGGCCATTCATTTCAGGATACAGAAGAAATTTCCCCTCTATAACATATGCAGACTGGGGCTGCAAGCAGGGACACTAAAGGGGGAGGATGGGCAACTCTGATTGCTCTAGTTTCACTCCAGAGTGATCTCTCCTTTGTTGTTTGCGAGAAGACATTCTACTTACAACATCTAGGTCTAATTCTGGAACAGGTTTTCTTGGTAGGGCAAGACATTGATCCTAGTGCCCTGCCAGTGTCAGCTGTTCTATACTTCCTCCAGGCCTTAGCCTATCCTCACATAGCTCACTAGTGTGGGCTATATTGGCAATAACATATTTGAATGGGCCAAGAATCCTCAAGTTTGCACAACTATTGAGGACAGTCATACAGAGTCGGTCACCAAGGAAGAAAGATCTATTGCAGTTGCTGGATCTCATATCAGTTTAACCATTTGTTCCAACAGAGCAGTGTTCGGTTCAGGCCATCACTTACAAGGCAGTATCAATTGCAAGAACTTTAAGCAGAAGGTTATCGGAGATTCAAGCTCTTGGAGCTTCAAAGTAAAAAAATATATCCCTTTCTTTCCAGAAAGAGTAGAGTTGGATCTTGTAGATCATCCTGCATTGAACATAGCTACAAACTGCTATTTAACAGACAGCTGGACATTGCCTAACTTTCCAGAACATCACACAGGAAAGTCACACGTACTTTTCATTTTCAGAGCTTTAAAGGAGTATCTCTCCACAATTGTCCCTTTCAAGTCATCTAAATAAACCTTTTGTCATTCCAGCTGGCAATCATCAAGGTAAAGAGGTTACTGCCTGGATCCTAGCAGGCTTGGGTTGTGTATATAAGACTATAGGTCGTGAGCCTCCGTCAGTGGCGGCGGAGCACTCTACCAGAGCGGTTAAAGCCTTATAGGCAACACATTCAAGAGAATCTATGGTGCCCATCTGTACAGGGGTATCATGGTTGCTCCAACATTCCTACTCAAACTTGACGGAATAGATGCGGGGGCCTTGTCATCAGGGGACTTTGTAGGAAGGACTTTTCAGTCCTCTGTCTCATCCTAATTAGAAGATTGGTTTGACAAATAGATCCCACCCTATCAGCTAGTTATTTATCACTAGTATGCTGCCATGTTGGCGTCAGGAAAATGGAAATTTGTTTCAAATACTTACTGTAATTTTCCTTTCCTGACGCCAAACCATGGCAGCATATGAGCCCACCCATGTGCGTTCCAGTATGTGGCTTGTTACAAAGAATGGGGTGGCGGCTAACCATGCCTTCATTTATGCTATTCACTGGTCCTGAGGTAGTGGTCTAGAGGCGGAGCTCTATCACTAGCATGCTGCCATGGTTTGGCGTCAGGAAAGGAAAATTACGGTAAGTATTTGATACAATTTTCCGTTTTCGTGTCCCTTATGCAGGCTGATGTTAAAGGTAATCCAATCAATAAATGCAACACTAGGGGAATATGTGGATAATTTTCTCCAGCCTTTGGTACCTTTAACACCAGAGGGACACGAAACATCTGATCCAGATCTTAAATAATACTATCATTAAGCCAGATCAGAATTATTTGATTGCTACAGCTGATGTATCGTCACTGTATACTATAATTGATAATTTAAAGGTGGGCTATGGATAAATATAGTAACCTTATCTCGAAACAGAAAAGGTTTATTTTAAGATGTCTAGCATTTGGTTTGCAACACAACTACTTTTGGTACAATTCGGAATATCATAGGCAGCTTAATGGTATTGGAATGGGAGCCAAATATGCACCAAGCGTAGCTAATATTTTTATGGCAAAATGGGAGGAGAATGAGGTTCATTCAAATATACCCACCCAATTAGTTATGGACCATAAATTTATAGACGATTGTATCTTAATATGGAATGAGGATAAAAACAGTCTGATTGAATTTTTTGAGAAATGAAACAACAATCAAATTAATATCAAACTTACATATGAAATCAGTGATACCTTGATAAACTTTTTGGATCTGCATATTGATTTAACTAAAAATGGAGTCATAACCAAAACCTTTTTTAAACCTGTTGAGAGAAATAGTTACATACACGTGGACAGCTGTCATTTTTATCCTTGGCTTATCAACATACCTAAGGGGCAAATTATATGCCTAAGAAGAAACTGCACTAATGATAGCACTTTTATTGAGCAGGCAACAATAATTGGAGAGAAATGTATCCATAAAGGGTATAGTGAGAATTTTATAGAAGAGAAAATAAAGGAAGTATTACATATTCCAAGAAATGATCTAATTAAAGATAAAGAAAGGAAAAAGCAATATCAAGAAGTCCCTATAATCCTGGATTACAATATTCAACACTGGCAAGTTGAGCGGATTTTTAAGAAGCATTGGTCATTACTATTAGCAGATAACCAATTGCGGACTATCTTGCTAGAGATACCTCGTTTTGTGTATAGGAAGGCACCCACATTAAGAGACATAGTAGCCAAGAATGTTACTGATCCTCCGAAAAAAATCACAGCAATTTACCTTTTATCAGGGAAAAGGTTTTTTCCCATGTTTTTTCCCACGTACGAAATTCATATCTACCAGTAATAAAAAGGAATATCAAATTAAAGGCTTCATATCATGAAGAACTGAGGGGGTAGTATATATGTTGCAATGCCTGTGCTCTCTACAGTATATAGGAAGAACGAAACGACCGATGTGGAAGAGGATCCAAGAGCACATACAAAACATCAGGAATGGTTTCCTTAAGCACAGTGTTTCACGTCATTTTTCATTATGCCATGATAAAAATCCCATTGGTCCTAAATTTTGGGCCATAGAAAAATATAAACCACACTGGCGGGGCAATAATAAGGTGAGAGAACTCAGTAAAAATTAATCCAGATGGATTTTTGAAATGGTCACTCTCTCACCTATGGGATTAAACATAGATTTTGATCTTAATTGTTCTTTATCGGACTTTTAGCAATTTAATATTTTTAAGTAATATTTCTAATTGTATCTGTATTGGTGCATTTCTTTATATAAAATAATGGTAATTATACAAGTTACCACTAGATGGATTTTTTATTGAATTTATTGGTTAGGTTAATTGCCTGATCTCGGGTCGTAACTATATTTGTATAGCTGTATATTTGATTGTTTTTACATTTTTAAATTTTTTATTATACTAATATTTTATTTTAAAATTGTATGCATAAATAAAATTTGTATTGTATCTAATATGCTGCCTATGCGGTAATGATTGCATCTGATGGTATGATGATGCACAACGCCCCTTTATAACCATGGCAATATTTAAGCCCAATAATGTATAAATATTCAGTGAGCATGTCATATGGCTACCCTTGAAAAAGTTACGTGTCCAGTGACGTAACACGTAGGGAGGAGCCAGAGACCTTAGTGCTGTGTGAGCACGGACAGCTAAGTGAGGAGATGTAGCACTGTACTTATTTTATTCATTTTTTTCTTTTTTTTTTGTTGGGTTCACTGGACATTTATAAATGTTAAGTGTTTTTTTTTTCAGGTTTCTATAGGATTTTATAGGATCACTGTGCAATATTAAGGTTGATGGTAGTGCTTTATTAATATTTATTTATTTATATTTCTTGTGATATCAGCACATAACACAATAATAGCAGTCACCATCATTTGGTTATCTTAATATTTTTTTGGTTCACATATATTTATTCACTTCAGCGCTTTAGTATTTTTTACACACAATTATCTAAGGACATTTTTGCAGCAGTTTCTAGAGGTGCCTGATGTTTTTTTTTCCTGCCTCTAAATGCCCCTCAATGTTGGCCTATGTCTCCATGCACACGCAGGCTTTTAGCAGCGTTTAGTGGCAGGAGCTTTTAGAGGCAGGAAAAAATGACTGCCAGTGCATTCAGGAGCAGCAGAGTTTGGGCAGAAAAAACTTTGACACTACTAACAGCTGCTAGAAGCTGCTAACAGCTTCTAACAGCTACTAACAGCTTCTAAAAGCTGTTAAATATGAATTAATTTCAATGACAAGAATACATTATTTATTCTGGCCAATGAAATGAATTAAAGCCCAAGGGCTTGACACCTGTAAAAACTCCTAAAAGCTTAAGACACTTTTAGGCTTAATGTACACAGGATGTTTTACAACCTCCTCTGAACGATTTAACTTGACAGATAGTAACCGACATTTAAAAATATCAATTTAGCCACGTTTGCGTTTAGAAGCTTTTTTTTTCAAATAGTCAAAAATGAAAAACGCCTGGAAATGAAACGTGGCTAAGTGCGGGTTACCAAGTTTACACGCATTTACTCGCTGTTACATGCGTTTGGCATTTTAACAATACAGACCTGATTAACAACAATACAGACCTGATCGTGGATGTGGAAATATGGGGCAATTTAGGTAAGAGCGATCACAGGTCAATTGGCTTCAGTATTAATCGCACAAATAGGAAACATAAGAGGAATACAAAGACACTGAATTTCAAAAGAGCCAACTTCCCTAAACTACGAACCTTGCTAGTAGGCAAAAATTGGAATAAAATCTTAGGAACAAAGAACACAGAGGAGAGATGGGTTTGCTTTAAGAGCATATTAAATAAGGGCATTAGCCAATGCGTCCCAATGGGTAATACATTTGAAAGAGCAAACAAAAGTCCTGGATGGCTTAACTCCAATAAAAAAATGCATATAAAAGCAAAGGAGAAGGCCTTCAAAAAATACTAGGTTGAGGGATGATCATCAGCATTCAGACTTTATAAAGAATGCAACAAGAAATTTAAGGGTGCAATAAGGACGGCTAAGATAGAACATGAAAGACACATAGCGGAGGAGAGCAAAAAAAATCCCAAACAATTCTTTAAAGTGGAGTTCCACCCAAAAGTGGAACTTCCACTCATCGGATTCCTCCCCCCCTCTGGTGTCACAGTTGGCATCTTTCAGGGGGGAGGGGGGTGCAGATACCTGTATATTAACAGAGGACAGAATTAAAATTTGATTTGGGAAACTTAACATTAATAAATCATCGGGACCAGATGGCTTGCACCAAAGGGTACTTAGGGAACTCAGTCAAGTAATTGCCAGACCATTGTTCCTAGTTTTTACTGACAGTCTACTGACTGGAATGGTACCAGCTGATTGGAGAAAAGCCAATGTAGCACCAATATTTAAAAAGGGCCCAAAATACATCCCTGGGAATTACAGACCAGTTAGCCTCACATCAATCGTATGTAAACTCTTGGAGGGGATGATGAGAGACTATATACAAGATTTTAGTAATGAGAACGGTATCATTAGCAGTAATCAGCATGGATTCATGAAGAATTGTTCTTGCCAAACCAATCTTTTAACCTTCTATGAGGAGGTGAGTTGCCATCTAGATAAAGGAAGACCCACAGACATGGTGTATCTGGATTTTGCAAAAGCATTTGACACAGTTCCCCATAAACATTTACTATACAAAATAAGGTCCATTGGCATGGACAATAGGGTGAGTACATGGATTGAAAACTGGCTACAAGGGCAAGTTCAGAGGGTGGTGATAAATGGGGAGTACTCAGAATGGTCAGGGGTGGGTAGATGGGTCCACCAGGGTTCTGTGTTGGGACCAATCCTGTTTAATTTGTTCATAAACAACCTGGAGGATGGGGTAAACAGTTAAATCTCTGTATTTGCGGACGATACTAAGCTAAGCAGGGCAATAACTACTCCGCAGGATGTGGAAACCTTGCAAAAAGATTTGAACAAATTATTGGGTTGGGCAACTACATGGCAAATGAGGTTCAATGTAGAAAAATGTAAAATAATGTATTTGGGTGGCAAAAATATGAATGCAATCTATACACTGGGGGGAGAACCTCTGGGGGAATCTAGGATAGAAAAGGACCTGGGGGTCCTAGTAGATAATAGGCTCAGCAATGGCATGCAATGCCAAGCTGCTGCTAACAAAGCAAACAGAATATTGGCATGCATTAAAAAGGGGATCAACTACAGAGATAAAACAATAATTCTCCCGCTCTCCAAGACTCTGGTGCAGCCACACCTAGCGTATGCTGTCCAGTTCTGAGCACCAGTCCTCAGGAAGGATGTACTGGAAATGGAGCGAGTACAAAGAAGGGCAGCAAAGTTAATAAAGGGTCTGGAGGATATTAGTTATGAGGAAAGGTCACAAGCACTGAACTTATTCTCTCTGGAGAAGAGACGCTTGAGAGGGGATATGATTTCAATATACAAATACCGTATTGGTGACCCCACAATAGGGATAAAACTTTTCCGCGCAAGGGAGCTTCACAAGACTTGTGGTCACTCATTAAAATTAAAAGAATAGAGGTTTAACCCCGTAGAGGGTTCTTTTCGGTAATAGCAGTAAGTATGTGGAATTCCCTTCCACAGGCTGTGGTCTCAGCAGGGAGCATCGATAGTCTCAAGAAATTATTAGATTAGCACCTGAATGACTGCAACATACAGGGATATACAATGTAATACTGACATATAATCACACACATAGGTTGGACTTGATGGACTTGTGTCTTTTTTCAACCTCACCTACTATGTAACTATGTAAATGCCTCTGAACATCCGTCCTGAACACATTTTTTTGCTTTCCAAAAAATGCTCCTAAACTCAGCTGCCTAGAAACAACTATAAACGACCCTGTGTACATGTACTGATAAGGTAACAGAGGAGAGTTCAGGGGCAGCTGAAAAAAATGCCCAACTGCTCCTAAACGTCTGTTTACCAGCAGCAGTGTGCATAAGGAGTTACAAGTGTCACTGCAAAAACACTGCTGGCTTCTAGGAGAGTTTAAATAAATGTCCTGTGTGCATGAGGCCTTAGGATCTGGAATTGTGGAGAAAACACATAAATGAGTTTTGTTAAAAACCTTAAAAGATCAGCAACATTTATTGTGAGATCCAATTGGAGGACTTCAGCTCCTGAGACAAATATAAGCAAGTCAGCAACACTCTCCCAAACCCAATCTCAAATGGGAGAGAGTCCAGTATCCCATTATGGGCTTAATAAAATATAAGAAAACATTCAGGCCATAGTTTTTCCACTACATTGTGGACGGTGGGGGGTGTAAAATCAAACCTCTGTACTTCTTGTAAGGACTCGCCCATGAAATTAATTCCTCTGTTACTCTCAGTAGCTTCTGGGACTCTGTACTTACAAAATACTTCTGATAACACTTTTACTGTGGCCTTTGCAGTAGAATTTGCCACTGGCCATATTTCTGGACATCCAGAAAACATGTCCATACAGGCAAAATGCATACTCATAAGATCCTGACTTTGGCATCTGGATATATCTTTTTGTAATCTTTGAAAGGGGTGTTCAGCGTTTGGTAACAGATTTGGTAACAGGTAAAACAAGAAACGGTTATATTATAAAAACAGTTGTGGAGAACCCTGGCTCTATCCCACGCTCACTTACTAAGATTGCCATATTGCCATATCTGCTTTTGACTGATGACATGGTTCATGTGTCAAGCTGGAGGGAAAAGAGTGTCTGGCAGACGTAAAAGATCACCTTTTTCCAAAGCCTTGTTTCATAAGAGGTTGGCCCCTGTGGACTACTTGTTTTTCTCGTTCTAGGGTCCTTAAAATTTAAATATTAATCCCAGCTCCACTTGGCCAGAACTAGGGGGGGATCTGTGCTGCACAGACCCAGCAAGTGTCCCGGGCTGTAATGCAGCTTCCTTAGTCACCTAGTCTGCTTCCATGTGTGAATTTAAATGTTAGTATGGCTATCTCAGCAAAAAGCAGGAAGGCTGGTAACAGCCAATCAATTAACTTAGCATGCTTGATTGGTTTAACTGCTGAAGTAAAAAAAAACTTCTGGTCCTTCAAATGGAACCAAAAGCTCTCTAAATCTCTACTATCTATACAAATATATACTATTTTAATAGCTCACAGCACAGGCTTTGCTAAAGTATTGAGCTCTGCTTCTTGAGCTGGGAAGAAGGATCCAATGACTCTGAATACAGAGCGTCCTTCTGGGTGATAACTGCCTACTCAGTATGGGTATTGTCCTCCTCTGTAAAAAAAACAGGATTTACCACACACACAACCCCCCACCCACAGTCGATCCAGAGGAAGGCAAAAAACCCCAGCAAAGCACGATCCAACCCACCACAGCAGGGAAAAACATTCCTTCCTGATCCCAGAGAGGCAATCAAATTTTCCCTGGATCAACTTTTCCTATAATAAATGTTAGCACCTAGTTATATTATGTACGTTAAGGAAAGAATCCAGGCCTTTTTTAAAGCAATCTACTGAGCTGGCCAAAACAACCTCTGGAGGGAGTTTATTTCATATTTTCACAGCTCTTATTGTGAAGAAACTTTTCCATATTTGGAGATGAGATCCTCTACGTAAAGAGTGCCCCCTGTGATGACCTTAAAGTGAATAACTCAACACCAAGGTCACTATATTGACCACTTATGTATTTATACATGTTGATCATATCCCCCTTAATCTCCTCTTCTCAAATTCAGTTCCTCTAATCTTTGCTCATAACTGAGTTCCTCCATGCCTCTTATCAGTTTGGTTGCCCTTTTCTGCACTTTCTCCAGTTCCCCAATATCCTTTTTTAACTGGTGCCCAAAACTGAACTGCATATTCCAGATGAGGTCTTACTAATAATTTGTACAGGGGCAAAATGATATCTCTCTCTCTGGAGTCCATAAGTCTCCTAATACAAGAAAGGACTTTGCTCGCTTTGGAAACCGCAGCTTGGCATTGCATGCTATTATTAAGTGTTCTTGCATAGCAAGACCACTTACTGTTATCTCACATATATATTATTATTCTTATTATAGCCAAATCTACCACCCTAACTCCTGCCACAGCTTTACACTACATAGACAGTAATATACCGAAACGTGTGGATTGTTCCCGATTGGTGTGCTATTACTTTGTGGAATGTTTTGCCGAATGGTTCACGAAATATCGTCGTTTTTGCAGCAAAATTGGTCCCATAGGACCAAGGGGGCCCCCAGATCCCGGCCCCCCACCCTATGTGAATGAGTATGGGGTACATCATACCCCTACCCATTCACCTGGGGGAAAAAGTGTCAATAAAAACACACACTAGACAGGTTTTTAAAGTAATTTATTAGGCAGCTCCGGGGTCTTCTTCCAACTTCGGGGGTCTTCTTCTGACTTCTCCGCTCTCTCCTGCCTCTTCTTCCAGTGTCCGGTTCTTCTCCTGCTCTCCGGCCTCTTCTCCCGGTGTCCAGTTCTTTTCCTGCTCTCCGGTTCTTCTGCCGGGCTCCTCCGCTATCTCCTGCTCTTTTGCCGCTCTTTTGCTAGTGGTGGCCTGGTCTTCTCCATCGTCATTGACACAACGCTCTCTCCCGCTGTAATGCTGTGTGAGCGGTGCGCAATGACTTATATAGGCATGGGGCTTGGTCACTGAGTGATGTCACCCAGTGACCCTGCCCCTTATGATGTCACAGTCCCACGATGCACCCGGGACTGGGACATTAAACCTCATTTGCCACACAGTTGTCCAATAAGGATGGGCGAACGGTTCAGCCCAAAAAAAAGTTTGGGCCGAACTTTTGTTGTTAGGACGTTCGGCGAACAATCGAACAAATGAGTTGTTCGACTGTTTGTTCGCCCCCCCGAAACGACCACAATGCATTGAACAGTGCATTGCAAGCCCTGATTGGCTGAAGCAGTGAAAGCTTCAGCCAATCAGGGCAGAGAGAACTGTCAGAGTCATGATTGGACACTGTCATCATGACTTTATCCAATCATGGCTCATTCCCACCCCATAGTATAAAAGTATTCTTTCAAGTTGTCATTTTCAGTGTGATTTTGGATTGGAGAAATATATAACAGGGCTCTGTTCATTGCTATTAGTTAGGGATGAGCCCAACACCCCCCAGTTTGGTTCGCAGCAGAACATGCGAACAGGCAAAAAATTTGTTTGAATACCATTAAAGTCTATGGGACACCAACATGAAAAATCAAAAGTGCTCATTTTAAAGGCTTATATGCAAGTTATTGTCTTAAAAAGTGTTTGGGGACCTGGGTCCTGCCCCAGGGGACATGTATTAATGCAAAATAAAGTTTTAAAAAAGGCCGTTTTTTTGGGAGCAGTGATTTTAATAATGCTTAAAGTGAAACAATAAAAGTGAAAAATTCCTTTAAATTTCATACCTGGGGGATGTCTATAGTATGCCTGTAAAGTGGCGCATGTTTCCCGTGTTTAGAACAGTCCGAGAGCAAAATGACTTTTCTAAAGGAAAAAAAGTCATTTAAAAGTACTCGCGGCTATAATGAATTGTCGGTCCCGGCACTACACATAAAAGTTCTGGGTCTGGTATGGATATTAAGGGAAACCCTGCGCCAAAATTAAAAAAAAAATGGTGTAGGGGTCCCCCCAAAAATCCATACCAGATCATTTTCCGAGCACGCAACCTGGCAGGCTGCAGGAAAAGAGTGGGGATGAGAGAATGCCCCCCTTGAACTGTACCAGGTCACATGCCCCCCAAAGCACCTTGTCCCCATGTTGATGGGGAGAAGGGCCTCATCCCCACAACCCTTGCCTGGTGGTTGTGGGGGTCTGCGGGTGGGGGGCTTATCAGAATCTGGAAGTCCCCTTTAACAAGGGGACCCCCAGATCCCGCCCCCCCCGTGTGAAATGGTAACGGGGTACAAATGAACCCCTACCATTTCACAAAAAATGTGTGAAAATGGTAAAAAAAAAAACACAAGACATGGCTTGGGACAAGTCTTTTATTAAAAAAATTAAAAAAATAAAACTGTCCCAGAAGTCTTCTTCTTCTCTCACTCCAACGGACCAAAAAAAAAAAGCCGCAAGTTGCCTACGATCTGCCTCCATGGGAGGCACCCGCCGCAATGACCGGCCTCTCAGGTGACAGCACGGGGACATCCCTATGGCTTTTCCGTAGCATCAGAGGGGTCAGGGTCATTCAGTTACGTAATTGGTTACGTAAGGTACGAAATTTAAAGGAATATTTCACTTTTATTGTTTCACTTTAAGCATTATTAAAATCACTGCTCCCAAAAAAGCTGCAGTTTTTAAAACTTTCTTTGCATTGATACATGTCCCCTGGGGAAGGACCCAGGTGCCCAAACACTTTTTATGACAATACCATGCATATAAACCTTTAAAATTAGCACTTTTGATTTCTCCCATAGACTTTTATAGGGTGTTCCGCGGCTTTCGAATTTGCCGCGAACACCCCAACTTGTTTGCTACTCGGAGAACAGGCAAACACCTGATGTTCGTGTCGAATGTAAATTCATCTGGCTCATCTGGCTCATCCCTACTATTAGTTAGTTCGTGTGCTAAACTGTGCTATTTTGATTCAATTGTCAGTGTAGAATATTAGTTTAGTGTCAGTCTAGGGATAGTGTGAGTGTAGTGAAGAGGACCATCATTCAGCTTTGCATAGAGTGCAGCTAGTGTAGGGACATTCATACATTAGTGTAGAGTAGGGACAGCTCAGATAGTTTTGGTGTAGTGTAGTGAGACCGTATCAGTAATCTTGACATTAGTGTATAGTTAAAGTAGGGACAGTTCAGATAGCGTCAGTGTATTGATGGTTGATTTGATTACATTACTGCCAGTTTAATGCCATTTTCTTCTGCGTGTGCTACTTCCAGTTTATCACCATTTACTTCTGTGTGCGTTACTGCCAGTTTAACGCCATATAGTTTTGTGTGCGTTACTGCCAGTTTAATGCCATATAGTTCTGTGTGCGTTACTGCCAGTTTAACACCATATAGTTTTTTGTGCGTTACTGCCAGCTTAACGCCATATGGTTCTGTGTGCATTACTGCCAGTTTAATGCCATTTACTTCTGTGTGTGTTACTGCAAGTTTAACGCTATATAGTTTTGTGCGTTACTGTATGTTTGGCGCATTATATTGCAGTATATTATAGTGTATCTGTGGAGTGTGTCTGTGTAGTGTGAGTACTCAAATTAAAGTGCACCAAACACCACTTTACATTGATTAACTGATTGCCGACCACCGGCTGTCAATTGATGGCCAGGCGGCGCAGCTCTCATTGCAGGAGGGCGTCACATGACGCCCTCGCTTTCCTGGCCCACTAGGGCCGCTTTCCTGGCCCATGAGGGCCGTCAGTGGCACCCATGTGCCCGCCGTGTCACTGGGCACCCGGTGCATGTGCTCGGCGGCCGTGATGTCTGCCTGGTAACACAGCAGAACCATGGATCTGTGTGTGTAAACACACAGATCCACGTCCTGTCAGGTGAGAGGAGACCGAAGGTGTGTTCCCAGTACAGAGGAACACCGATCAGTCTCCTCCCTTTGTGAGTCCCCTCCCCCTACAGTTAGAAACACTTCCTAGGAACATAATTAACCCCTCAATCACCCCCTAGTGTTAACCCCTTCCCTGCCTGTCACATTTATACAGTAATCAATGCATTTTTATAGCATGGATCGCTTTATAAATGTGAATGGTACCAAAATGTGTCAAAAGTGTCCGATATGTCCGCTGCAATATCGCAGTCACGATAAAAATCGCAGATCGCTGCCATTACTAGTAAAAAAAAAATAATAAAAATGCTATAAATCTATCCCCTATTTTGTAAACGCTATAACTTTTGCGCAAACCAATCAATATACGCTCATTGCGATTTTTTTTTTTTTTTACCAAAAATATGTAGGAGAATATGTATCGGCCTAAACTGAGAAAAAAACTTGTTACTCTTCTTTTGTTTATAGCGCAAAAAATAAAAATCGCAGAGGCGATCAAATACCACCAAAAGAAAGCTCTATTTGTGGGAAAAAAAATTATAACAATTTCATCTGGGTACAATATTGTATGACTGCGCAATTGTCATTCAAAATGTGACAGCGCAGACAGCTAAAAAAGGGCTTGGGCAGGAAGGGGGTGAATATGCACTGTATTGAGATGGTTAATGTGCATCTACAGATTTCTACTTCTTCTTTACATTTGCTTATAAGCACCACCCCTCCCTCCAAATGATGTCTGGGAGGACAAAATGGAGAGGCAGATGTTCCCTTGGCACTGTAAGGGGGCCAGCAACAAATGTGTCCACAGGCAAAGGTGGACATGGTGGTCAGTCCTCAGGTAGGGCATCATTTCCTCTGTTTAGTGAGTTTGCCCATGCTATCCAGCCACAGCATGCAGGGAAAATGGTGGACTGGTTTACTAAACGTTCCTCATCCTCCCCATCCTCTGTCACGCAAGCAAAGACAAGTGTGCAGTCCCATGCAGTTGCCAGAGGCAGGAAAAAAATTGTTATAATTTTTTTCCTGCCTCCTTGTCCACATCTATTCCTGCCATAGCCCCAACATCAGCCATTGGGAAGTCAGCTGAGTTATTTGACCACAGCGTCAGCCACTTGCTCCTTGATGATGCCCAGCCATTACTGGATTCAGATGTTGGTTCTGAGGTTGAGGGTGACAGGAACATAAGCCTAGACAGAGGGAGAACACTGGTAGAAAAATTGGCATTCATGTTCCCCCAGCTCTAGCGACTTGGGTGCCAGATAGAGCAGAGGAGGAAACTGAAGGTGAGGCGGCACAATCCCAAGAAGGCAGACATCAAGAAAGAGTAGAAAGCAACCACCTTATTCCATCACATTTTGCAGCTGTTATCTCCCAGCCCACTCCCCAAAGTTCAGCTGTCTGGGCCTTTTTCAGCACATCTGCAGTAGATTGCACTGTTACTATCTGCAAACTGTGTCTCAGGCACATCAAAAGTGGCAAAAACACCACCCATTTGGGTACCACATGCTTAACAAGGCATTTAACGTCCAACCACTTAGCCCGTTGGCAAGAGCACCTAAAAGCCACAAAAAAAGGGGCACAAATCTGTCCCTCCTCCTCCTTACCCACTTCAGACTGCACCTGCTATACCGAGTCATTACCTCTCAGCAGCCTCCACTGACTGGTATAGCACAGGGTGTCCCACCAGCTGTAGACTGTAGGAGGCAAATTTCTCTGCCCCATCTTCTGCAGCGGAAAAAAAATACAGTCCCTGCCACCCACATGCCCAGCATCTAAATGCAAGCTTGTCAAAGCTGTTGGCTCTCCAACTTCTGCCTTTCAGCCTGGTGAATTCTGCCCCCTTCCGTGAACTCGCACAATGTGCTGTACCACAATGGCAGGTTCCCAGTCGCTACTACTTTTCATGTAAGGCCGTTCCATCTCCCTACCATCACG
Organism: Aquarana catesbeiana; assembly: GCF_042186555.1. NCBI lineage: Eukaryota > Metazoa > Chordata > Amphibia > Anura > Ranidae > Aquarana > Aquarana catesbeiana. The sequence continues at coordinate 214,205,091 of NC_133331.1, read as the reverse complement.
TGGAAGGGAATGTTCTGGCAACGTTGGGCAAGGCAGTCAGCTGTAAAATCCCCCTTACTGCTGACACGTGGTCCAGCAAGCTTGGGCAGCGATGATATATTTCGTTCACAGCACACTGGGTAATGCTGCTTGCAACACAAAAGGATGCAGGACAGGGCTCAGTGCTGCAGCATGTTGTGCCCCCACATCTCCATACAGATGGTGGTGATGATGCCAGACCTGTGAGCTCTACCCCTTCCTTTTGCTCCTCCTCTGACACCTGCATCCCCTCCTCTGCAGAATTGTCCTATGAACATCAGGTACCCCCTAAGCATTCAAAGGTCTATTCCATGAGTCAGGCTAAAAGGTGCCATGCAGTGCTTCAGCTGGAGTGTTTAGGGGACAGGAAACACACCGGAGCAGAGATTCTTGCAGCTCTGCAGGGACAGGCCCAGAGGTGGTTCACACCAGGGCAGCTGGAGCCAGGATTAGTGGTGTCCTATAATGGCTTAAACCTCCTGTCTGCCCTTAGACAGGAAAAGTTGACACATGTGCCATGCCTGGCACATGTCCTCAATTTGGTGGTGCAGCATTTCCTACATATGTACCCAAGGTTGCAAGATGTGCTAAAGCTGGCCAGAAGAGTCTGTAGCCATTTCAGGTGGTCATACACAGCCAGTGCTCAGTTGGCTGAAATTCAGCCTGAATTTCACCTGCCTGTAAACGGCCTGATTTGTAACATGCCCAACAGTTGGAACTCGACTTTGGCAATACTGAAGCGGCTATACATGCAGCAGAGGGCCATCAACGAGTACCTGTGCATGTATGGCATGATGACAGGCTCAGGCCGCCTCAGCTTTTTTTCCCCATGCCAATGGCTGATCATTAAGGATGCCTGCACTGTGTTGTCACCATTTGAGGAGGCCACAAGGATGGTGAGCTGTGACAGTGCATGCATCAGTGACACAATCCCTGTTGTGTTCCTGCTGGAGCAGACTCTGTGAGGCATTATGGACAGGGCAGCAGAAGGAAGAGGAGGACTTCCTTTCCTCTCAAGGCCCACTTTATCCAGACACCATGATTCCTATAAACCAAATGAAATACTGTATATCTATATCATTAAAAAATCAACATATCATATCAGAAATTAATACGCAAGTGATAATCTTAGTATCACACCCTAATTCTCATTACACAGATATATCTTCTTAAGAGACAACATTTTACCTCATTTCCCTTTTTTAAATGCACCGTTTGCACTATCAAAGGAATTTTTCGTTTGTGTACTTTTAAATGCCTGGCACATGTCCTCAATTTGGTGGTGCAGCATTTCCTAAATATGTACCCAGGGTTGCAAGATGTGCTAAAGCTGACCAGAAGAGTCTGTAGCCATTTCAGGAGGTCATACACAGCCAGTACTCGGTTGGCAGAAATTCAGCAGGAATTCCACCTGCCCGTAAACCTCCTGATATGTGACATGTCCACCAGGTGCAACTCAACTTTGGCAATCACAAGGATGGTGAGCCGTGAC